>NC_041009.1:33561946-33864831 GCF_004193775.1 Glycine soja | reverse complement strand
AAAGTATGATAAACCTAAGGTGTCCCATATGAGTACCTAAGTTTGTCTTGAAACTAAAAATATGAACAAACCTACCTAATGAGTCCCTATGTACACAAATCATGAAGATGTTGGGTGCACGAGTGATTTTACAAAAGAGGGTTGCACCACTCAAAGCATTCATCATACTACCTATATTAGGGATTTGGTGCCTAATATTACCTATTTTGGGCACCAACAAAGCACAAGGATTTAAGCTCTTACGAACTAAACCCTCATCCAACAACTTCTTTGCTTGAGGAATAAACTCAAGCCTAAGAGGTGTGGCAATGCTAACAAGTATCTTTTTACAAAGGAGAAAATGTGGAGTTTGTCTAAGAGGGGAAATTTCTTTAATATTTGTCTTTATTTCAAAATGCCTTTCCTTCTTAGCTAACCTCTTGGAGGAGACACTTACCTCCTTACACTCCTCCTTAACCATTAAAGGTTGTCCTTCTTCTTGGGGGTAGATCTCTTCACTAGATTCTTCCCATTTTGCTTCTTCACTTTTACTAGAGGAAGGTGAAGTAGTAGCCTCATCTTGGCTACTATAAATGTCTTGGCCCCTCATAATCATGGTTTTCTTGGTGGGGCATTGAGAAGTAATGTGTCCTCTTCCAAGAAATTAAAGCACTTCATGGAGCTAGTCTTCTCTTGCATACTAGCCTTAAGAATTGCTTTTCTATTGTTTTCCCCTTATCATCCTTGGGCTTAGAAGGTGTCACCCCTAAGATGCCTTGACCTTGGTCTTTCTTTGGATAAGAGTGAGAGCCATAAGATTTTGAAGTAGACTTCCTTTTAAGTTGTTGCTCTACCCTTATTTCCCAATCTAAGTTAGCCTCTACATTGTCCTTCCCATGGAAGTATGGGAGGTTAATGTTAGCCTCTTGAGGCTTTCTTTCCTTTTCTCTCCTATGGGAGTGAGGTCTAAGATGTGACCTATGCCTTCCTTCATAATAGTCACGAAGTTCTTCACTTAGGCTCTTGCAAGAGTTATGACTACTATAGGAGGCATGTTTTTCATTTCTTAACTATTTTAGTATTTTCCTTCTTTCTTCTTCCCTTATTTGTTCCATCTTATCTTGATTTATTTTTACCCTCTCTTTTCCTTTTTCTTCTCTTTCTAGTTTTTCTTTCCATAACTTTAGGGAACTCAACTCATCTAAGATTCTAGATAGAGGGTCCTTATGACTAGTACTCTCGCCATTAACACTAGATGAATGATGACTCATTGTTGGTTCCTAAGTTGTGGTTCTTTCTTGATAGGGGATTTGTAAAAAAGGTAAAAGCTAAGGTTCCAAAAGAACTCAAGATAAGCGTGATAAGAAAGAAGAAAGTACTGTGCAATAACACGATAAACTAGGATTGGCTAGTAAAGAAAATAAAATATGAAAGTAAGCAAGAATTTAAAGTGAAAGAAATGTAAACTAGGCGGATCCTAAGAGTGTTTGGATGACCTCATTAAAGTTCCCAACAAAACAATCACTATCCTAAGTAAAAATTGCCTAAAACTATTACACACAAATGGAAGTAGGGTGACCTATTGATGGCTCCCAACTTACTTCCAATGAAAGGTCTTTTTGTTACAAAATTTGAAAGCAATGAAGGTAAGTAAATTCTCAATTAAAAAAATTACAAAAAGGTCATCAATTTTGGTGGTTGTTCTCTCTTTGGTGATTCACTCAATTTGCAGTGCTTCTTAGTCTAATAGTTCTTAAAGTGGTTGACCCCTTGCTTCTTGACTCAAATTCTTCAAGGGATGGCACCAATCCTTCTTCCCAATTCCCTATATGGCAACTCACAAACAAGGAAACAAAGAAACAAGCAACAACCAAAGACCAAAAAAATGAAATGAAAGCTAAACCAATATAGTTTTTAACAAGACAAATTTTCAAGGATTATTCAACAATTAAAGCAATGAAAAGCACACAAAAGCAAGCTAGGACTCAAAGAGAAAGTAGAAAAACTAAAATAAAAGACTCAAGAATCCTCTAGTTTTGGCACTTATTTTCATAATAATTTTCAATTGAAATTTCAGAACTAAGATTGGTATAAAATAGGCACCAATTATAGAACAAATTTTGAGCTAAAACAACAAGCACACTTCCCATTCACTTTTTTTTTCCTGGACACTGATTTTTCTGCCAACTTGTGTGATTTTTATTATTTTTTACTTTTATTCAAATCATTTGGTTCTTTTTTTTATAATTTTGGTACAGATGTCCAATTCCTAGTAATTTATACAAGTTCGTATGTTCGAGCTGCCAGCACCAGTGATTTCAACCAAGAAATCAAGAGTAGTGTTTATGTTGCTTAAGGCTTAATTAGTTACAATTTGTGTTTGCTTATACTCAATTATCTTGAATAACACAATTCAAGAGAGCTTAAGACTTATTTTGATTCACAAATCCAGCCACAACTCAGCACCATAACTCAACTTCATCATAGACATCATGTAGGAAACTTAGAAAACAAAAAAAAGTTCAACAACAATATTACTTCTAGGAATTGATTTAGAACATGTTATGAACTAAATAACATGCATGAATTAGACTCAAAATTCAAAAGATAGGCTAAGAATGACAAGAATACATGAACAAATGTATCTAGAATTCAATCAACAAAATAAAAATTCAACACAAACTTAGAACATAATGTGACAATTATTATGACTAAACATGACTCTAAGACAACGTGGATTAAGTGATTTACACTTAGATTTTTGTGTTTTTTTCTAATCAATATTTTGGAAGAAAATTTTAGATTTTTGTTTTTTTTTCTAATCAATATTTTGGAAGAAAATTTAGATCTAAAGGTTCAACACAAGAAGAATATGACTGAAAAATGATAGAACCTAAAATCAACACAAAAACATGATTCAATAGTACATCTATAAAATTTGAACCATAGAAATGCAATAACAAGTATAGATCTAAGATTTAATCAGTTTATTTTTTAAATCTACTCTAAACAGCACCAAACCACAAGACAATGAAGGATATACATGGATAATAAGATGAATAACAAGAAATTAAAGTGAATTGACCCAACAAAAAGATAGAGGAAGCAAAAGAACATCACCTAGATGAAGATGCTCTGATACCACATGATGTAGCTCCATGTGGAGCTTGTAGGCCTTGGATCTTCTTCATCAATGGAGTCCTTTGCTTCTTAAAGATCATGGCAACGGAATGGAGAAGAAAGAAAAATTATTGGAGATGCCACTTCAAGGAGAAAATGAGTCAAGAAGAAGCTCACCACCATAGGAAGCCATGAATAAGATCTTGAAGGAAGAAGAAGATGAGTGGAGGGAGAGGAAGAGAAGGAGCAGGAAATTTTGTGCCTCAATTGAGGTCTGAACTTTGAAGTGTAATTCTCAAATGATCAAAGTTGAAAAAATGCACACACATGACCTCTATTTATAGCCTAAGTGTCACACAAAATTGGATGAAAATTTGAATTTCTATTCAAATTTCACTTAAATTTGAAATAGAATTTGTGGAGTCAAATTTTGGAGCCAAAATTTCACTAATTTTGATTAGTGAATTTTAGCTATGGTTCAGCCCACTAATCCAAAATCAAGTCCAAGATTCTCCACTAAATGTGCTTAGGTGTCATGAGGCATGTAAAACATGAAGAACATGGGTGACTATATGATATGGCAATAGGGTCACTATTAAAAAATACATTTTCAACATCAGTTATTTAGGGTATTCTACATCGGTTGTAAAACCGATGTTGAAACCACCGATGTTGAATGTATTGTTGTTAACATCGGTTTTCAAAAACCAATGTTAAAATAAAAATGATAACATCGGTTTTATAAATAACCGATGTTATAAACAAAGAAGTACAACAAAATAAGTGTATGCGTGAGGGAGGTTGACATCGGTTTTCTGTAAAAACCGATGTTAACTTGTTACATTAACATCGGTTTTTAGAGGAAACCGATGTCAACTTTCATCATTCATGCATTATTTTGTTGTAGTAATTTATGTATAACATCGATTATTTATAAATAACCGATGTTACTGAATATATTTTAACATCGGTTATTTATAAATAATCGATGTTAATGGACATAGGTTAACATCGGTTATTTATAAATAACCGATGTTAAACTATGTCCATTAACATCAGTTATTTATAAATAACTGATGTTAAGGTTAATGTTGACATCGGTTTTTGTTGATAATCGATGTTGTTTTCTTCAGTAACATCGGTTTTTGCTAATAATCGATGTTGTTTTCAAGTTTTTTTTATATAAACTTTCTGTTTTTACAATAAACCCAAAATTGTACCTGTAAAATCAATTTCAGACTCAATTCATAGCAAATAAACATTTTATTCTGCTTTCAAGAAGTTTTAATCACACAATAAACATTTAATAATTGATTTATCATAAACAACCATCAACAAATGAATTCAATGTTCAAATTACATAGGAAATGTCAAAAATGTTAAACCAAAATAAACTAAGGTAAACTTAATGTCCCTATACCCTAAGTCTGATCTCTAACTCGGAGATAATACTGTGCCCACTGGATCCGCAACGCCTTTAATCTCTCTGGCTTTAATGGTCTAGGATCGTTAAAATACTGCATGATGAAATAAATGATAATAAGTTAATAATGTAATACAAATTATTAAAAAATCAGATTTGTTTGAAATAAACGTACCGCTTCCCAGTTATTCCTAAAATTTCCTAAAATGATGGTGGACATCCAATGCATGACATATTAGCCGCACTCAGTACTTCCTTTTTGTCTATTACACTAAATACATAGTGAAATTTGGATATTAATTAAACAATTAGTGTACAGACACATAAGAAATATATATAAGTGGAAGTTTTATGTAAATGACATACCTTGACGACAATCCACCTAGCAGGAGTCTTTGATTTAGGCTGTGGAGCATCATCAAGACCTTTTAAAGCACTGTTCCAGATGAGTTACAATTAAAAACTGGTTTTGTTGAGGTATTTCAATGCAAATATATTGAAAAGAACACTAACATGTTAATAATCCCCTTAAGGTAGTTGTCTGGCTTGTTATGCAATGAACAAAACCAGACAACTAGGTGTTCCTTAGGTAGGATGATCACCATCTGCCAGTGTCCGCTACAATGGAGACGAATATGGGTTAGTATATTAGTAAACATTAATTAAATTCAGTTATTTTGTGTGACTTACCCATTTAGGTAGGCTCCAAGATAGACCTCGCATTTTGAACTCTGCATCCAAGTCTTAATGTAACTTTCAAACTCAAATTGTGATTGCCCAGACCTCTGAATGGACTGTGGCTCGAGGAATCCATAGATATCAGAATTCCCACTCGCATACTTGTATCAGTGAGATGCCTGTTTATGTTAAGTCAAAGTTAAATATTTATGAATTGAAAGCAATAACTTGGTAATTAAAAGTAATATAAAATGACTTACAAAATCCACAACTGTAACACTGATATGCTGAGACATTGACCACCATGTGCGATTTTAGAGAGGTCTTCGTGCTTTATGTAGAGTGGGAAATCTGAATTAAAGACTCCGAACAGGGTGGCATCCCATGTAACCTGGTAAGGCCTCAAGAAAAGCTTTGGGATGGTCAATGTCATCAGATAAAGCGGATCATCGACCTCCGGATCGGGCTTTGAAGGTGGTTTTGCCGGAGACACAGCTACTTGTTCATGAAACAAAGTTAAATGGCCTAATTTGAGGCACGCTGAATGAATTAATTTTAAAAAAAGAAACATATAGTAAGAGTAAAGTACCTGCTGTGATAAGGACTTGACCAGATGTGTCAGCCAAGCAAGGAAGGTGTGAAGTGCCTGCCCCACTAAGGAAACCTCATCAGTGGGTACAAGAACTGGAGCATCTGCATCTGTAACCTCCTCCACACTCACCTTTACTTGGCCAGGCAACAAAGAAGTGTTATAAACAACAATGGCTCCCTCATAAACTCTCCCCATGGCAACCAGGCGGGCAGGATCTGCTTCTATGTACAAGCCACACCTATCAGAGTCACCCGTCTCAGGATCGTTTCCTGAGGGATCAAACACAACTCCCCTTTATGCTTACTCGAGGACCGGAGGGACCAACTAGAGGGTGGGGAGGCGGTGCAAGTCCTTGAGATTGCATCTGGGACTGCATCTGGCTGAAGGATGCCATGAGTTGTCGCGTCACTTTTTCTGTGATGGACTCCTCTAGTTGGTCCCTGATTTGCTGGGTCAACTATTGCAATTCTTTGGGAGGCAGGGAGGAAGAGCTGCAGGACGTCCGTGAAGCTGATCCAAAGTATTGCTTGATGGTGACACCGGCTCCAGCAGCACGGACACGTCTAGGGTGCTCTGGACGTCCAATAGCAGCGGTGAGAACATCCTGACATCCATGGGGGACGAAGGATCCCTGTGTGGCTGCTCCTCAAAGGAATCCTGCACAGAAAACACACAGTGGTACATGGCATTCACAAAATATTGAAATATAATTGTAATTGTTAGTTGAAAATGACTTACGATCTTCTCAACGATTTCCTTTGCGGCCTTAGTCGTCATCATCCACTTCACGTGGCGTTTGACTGGGGATGAAGGGTCGATGACGCCATCAACGCTTCTTGACTGTGCAGCTTCCTCCAGCTTCTTCTTCGTCTTCTCAGCCAGGAGCTTCTGCTCCAAATAGTCATAACCCCCACGAGACAAAACATGGGGGGCAGTGTTCTGCTTCTGGATGGCCTGTGCCTTTTTGCGCATATCCTGCCAAAATAAAACAATAATCTTTCAAATTGCTAGAATGAAGTATAACAAGATAATGTTTTTTGAAAAACAACTTAAATGACAAGGAACATACCTCCCAAGAAGGGTCTCTGCGAGTCTGGCAAAACTGGGCCCATTTTTCCTTGCTAATGCCGCATTTCTCACAGACAGTGTCCTCCACACCGTCCTGATCGGCTGCAAGGGCCCATTTCCTCATGAAGTCTGATTTAAAATGCCTTCATCTGTCGCCCACTGTCTAAAGTAACTTCCTTTTCGTCCTACTGTCAGAAGCCTCTGGGATATCAAATTCTGCTTGACAACATCAAATAAAGTTTATTTGTTACAATAATGTATTTTTTGGCTATTAATTAAACAAAATCAAATAAGAAAAGAAAAATACCTGAATATCCTCCCAAATCAGGTCCTTCTGAGCAGTAGGGACCTCCTTCCAGTTCTCGTAGGTGACGTCCACCTTATCACGCGCCACAATCCCCAAATATGTTCTTAATTTCTTCCTGTGGGGACCTTCGGCCTTACCGGTAGCAGGATCAACATGGACCACTGGTCTCTCAGCATCAGGTGGTCTAGTAGACAATGATCGTAGACGTGAGGCTTTGTGTGTCCGCTTCACGGCAGACGGTGAAGCCGATGCGTCCGAAGGAGCAGGAGGAGGAGGAGGAGGAGGGGAAGTAGGTGGAGAACCCATGATCTTTTATACAATAACATACAGCAACATACAAAATAGGATTAATCAAAAGAGGATAAGTCATAAGTGATTTAGTTGTGCTTTTTAATTGTGATTCAAAACAGGATAAGATGTAATAGTAATTAAAAAGTCTGATAAATCAATAGTCTAATAACAAATTAAGGTTGATGATGTGTTGTGATACTTGTGCTTTAAATTTGTTTCAAGAAATGAAAGAAAATTACTGTGTAGCACAAGTAACAATAATCGTAGACATGTGAAGATTACATAGCGTGCACTCAAAGCTAGATTTCCATGGGATTTAAAAGATTTCAAAATGGGGTGAATGCAAGCAAACTTTTCTTAGATTTTTGGAATTGTAGAGAAATCATTGACAACAGTACTTCAAAGTCTCGAGGAAGGAATGACATGAAGACCTTGAATGATGAAGGAATGAAATTGGGGGTTACCAAGGGAGGAGTTGATTGGGGTTGGTGTCATTTTGTACATAGCAAATTTTACTGACGTGTTGTGCAGCAAACATTGAATTATGATTTGATTTGGGGAAAGCATGTTAAAAAAAGTCTATTGCATGTAATCAGCAGTCAATGGATGCGTGATGGAATATAAATACTATATCTTGAGAAATACACATGTAGATGGCATCCTTAGGACTTTATCCAGTTGATGTTTGTCGCCAGTTTCATCATCCACCATCCTTAGGACTTTATCCAGCACAGTTGAATCTCCTGTTTTATTCTCCAATAACACATACCGTAAATTTCACATAGTTAAGCTCCCAAATTTCATCAATGAACCCAAAGTAAGGGATGGAAGCTACATGGGGATTGGCGTCATTCACACTTGCAAAGTGTTGAGATTCAGCCCTTAGGGTGACCCCGCTGTTCTGCATTGTACTTTTGTCATCTTGTGCTTTTGTGTAAAATGAATACTTGTTTATGTCGTATCCTTGCCAAGTTATAACATTTCTTTTAGGCCCATCTGCTAGCTTTCTTAATGTTTTTGGAGCATTCTCATCTGCAAAGATTGTATCTTTAAACCAATCACAGAAAGTCTTGTTATGCTTTTTCAACACCCAATTCTTTGACATTTTTGGATTATTCTATTCAACTAAAGCTTCATGCTTAAGTATGTATGGCAAAACTTCATTACTGTTGTTCAAGACATACAAGTGAGCTTGTAACAAATGTTCTACACTTGGAGTGATCACATGCAGTCCTCTTGAACCCTTACCACCCACTCGGTCATCATGCCGAGACTCAGGAAGCCAATAGGTTTAGCCTTCTCTAAGTATTCTGAACAAAATTCAATGGCTTCTTCTGTAATGTACCTCTCAACAATAGATGCTTCTGGATGATATAGATTCTTTGTATACCCTTTTAAGATCTTCATGTATCGCTCAACCGGGTACATCCACCGTAGATAAATAGGACCACAACATTTGATTTATCTGACCAGATGCACAATCAAGTGAATCATGATGTCAAAGAAAGCAGGGGGAAAATACATCTCCAACTGGCACAGTATAATTGCAGCCTCATTTTCCAACTCATCAAACTTGACAGGATCAATGACTTTGCTACATATAGCATGGAAGAAAAAGCACAGGCGAGTTATCACTAACCTGACTTTGTTTGGCAAGATGTCTCGTATAGCCACGACTAACGACTGTTTCATGAGCACATGACAATCGTGAGACTTTAACCCTACAAGCTTAAGCTCCTTCAATTGCACAAGGTTCTTAATATTTGAAAAGTATCCTTGTGGAACCTTCACCCGGCGAAGACACTAACAAAAACTTATCTTCTCCTTTTTGGACAAAGTATGGCAGGCTGGGGGCAAGTAAATTTTCTTCCCATCAGACCTTGGATGCAACTGTGATCGTATGCCCATATCAGCTAGATCTCGACCAGTATTCAAGCCATCCTTAATCTTGCCTTGAATGTTAAGGAGCGTCCCAATCACACTGTCACAAACATTTTTCTCCACATGCATAACATCAATACAATGTCTAACGTCAAGATCGGACTAGTACGGAAGATCAAAGAAAATGGACCTCTTCTTCCATATGCAACTCTTACTTTTATCCTTCTTTTGGGTCTTCCCAAATACAGTATTCAGGTGTTGAACCCGCTCATATACCTGCTCACCAATCAACGGTATCGGCGCAATATCATGCTCTTGACTTCCATTAAAAGCTTTTTTCAGTCGTCTATAAGGATGATTAGGTGTTAGAAAGCGGCGATGCCTACTGTAGACTATTTTTCTCCCATGTTTAAGTTGTATGTAGCTTGTGTTTTCTTCACAGATGGGGCATGCATGATGACCCTTAACACTGTAATCGTTGAGATTCCCATATGATGGAAAGTCATTAATGGTACAAAAAAACATTGCATGCATTTCGAACGTCTCCTTGTGAAACGCATCAAACACTACAACCCCCTCGTCCCACAACTTTCTCAGATCTTCAACCAACGGACTTAGATAAACATCAATGTCATTTCCTGGCTGTCTTAGGCCCGATATCATCATAGACAACATCATGTATTTTCGCTTCATGCATAACCAAGGAGGCAAATTGTAAATTACTAGCAGAACTGGCCATGAACTGTGTTGAGTGCTTAAGGTGCCATATGGATTCATTCCATCACTGGCTAGTCCAAGTCTAAGATTTCTTGGTTCTTTCCTGAAATCCGGATACAAACCATCAATCTTCTTCCACTGTGAGTAATCAGCCGGATGACGGACCATTCCATCAGAAATCCTTCCATTTGCATGCCATGTAAGGTCTTTTGCGTCATCCTCATTAGAAAAAGATGCTTAAACCTTGGAATGATTGGAAGATACCACAAAACCTTCGCTGGGGGGGCCTTGTTGGAGTTTTCATTAGAACTGCTTTCGTCTTCATCCTTCACTTTGTACCGTGAAGTCCCACAGATAGGGCATTTCGACATTTCTTGGAATTCATGCCTGTACAGTATGAAATCATTGGGGCAAGCATGAATCTTCTTATACTCCATACCCATCGGACACAATATCTTTTTCACCTTATAGTAACTTTTAGGCAACGTGTTGTCCTCTGGAAGTAGATTGTGCACTACCTCAAGCAGTGAGGTGAAACTTTTGTCACTCCACCCATACTTGGCCTTCACATTAACCAGACTTAACACAATAGACAACAGGGTTAAGGAATTCTTGCACCCTGCATGTAAAGGCTTCTTTGAATCACTCTGCAATCCTTCATACACAGAGGTGTGTGCTTGCTGGAAAGACTCTTGTCCAAGGTCACGAATCATGTCCTCTAACCGATCTCTCATTTCTACATCAAACGGTTCAAATTGGGACCCACTTTGCATGTCTGTGACTTCACCATGCCATATCCACGTCGTGTAATTCTTCTTAATCCCATCACACAATAGATGGTCCCGTATCTCATCGAGTAGTTGTCGTCTTCCATTCAAACAGTTGATGCAAGGACAATAATATTTTCCTTCTTCATTCGATCGACCTCTTTTTGAAGCAAATTGCAAGAATTGTTCGACGCCATCCTCATATTCTGGGCTCATGCGACTTTCATTCATCCAACTTCAATCCATCTAAGCAATTCCATGCATAAAAATCTCACTTTTTTATTTATAGGTGTGGCCCTATCCCATTTAGGAAATTTGTCTTTTATGTTAGCTTCAAACGTCAGGGTTACCATTATTTACAAAAAATTGACTAAATTTCGGCAGCATTTCGCATTGGTCTCCAAGTACATGACATGACATTGGTGAAATGAATTTCCCGATAATCAAGTATGCACTTAGAGAACAACTTGAAATGCATTGAACCGAAATTTAATCAAATTAATGAAAATAATAATAACCTTGACGAATGAATCTAACATAAAAATACCAGTCTCCCCAAACTGTCCAAACGGACAATTCAAGACTAAATACAATGACTAATGCAAACTATCTACAAGAATCATTGCATTTAGTCTCAAACGGGAATCTAAGGTTCACTCAGCATGAACAACAGTTGTGTATATAGCAAATTACATTCATGACATAAAAGAACATACAAAAGGTAAATTTCAAATTATGGGTTTGGAGGGTGCTTATGCTTTATTATTGTAGTTGGGTATGTGTGTGTGTGTCTATAAGGGTGTCTGTGTGTGTGTGTCTTTGTGTGTGATGAGGGTGTGTCTGTGTGTTTGTGTCTTTGTGTGTGATGAGGGTGTGTCTGTGTCTTTGTGTGCGATGAGGGTGTGTGTATGAGGGTGTGTGTATGAGGGGGGGTTTGTGTAAACCAATCATCAGGGTGTGTCTGTGTGTTTGTGTCTTTGTGTGTGATGAAGGTGTGTGTGTGAGGGGGTGTGTGTAAACCAATCATCAGGGTGTGTCTGTGTGTTTGTGTCTTTGTGACTTTACTGTAAGGGCCTTATTTCTTTATTTATGAAGGGTGTGTGTGTATGTGTGTGTGTGGGTGTGTGTGTGTGTGGGTGTGTGTGTGTGTGGGTGTGTGTGTGTGTGTGTGTGTGTGTGTGCGGGTGTGTGTCTGTGTGTATGTGTGTGTGGGTGTGTGTCTGTGTGTATGTGTGTGTGTGTGTGGGTGTGTCCTTGTGAAGGGTAAATAGTTGCTCCATGGTGTTCTGGTTGCTAATGAGGTAGTTGAGGAGGCTAGGTGTTTAAGAGGTTTTGCTTGGTGTTTAAAGTGGATTTCGAAAAAGCCTATGATTTAGTGTCTTGGCAATTCCTTTTTTATATGATGAGAAGAATGGGGTTCCATGATAGATGGATTGGATGGAATAAGGGGTTCCTCACATCAGCCTCTATATCTATTCTAGTGAATGGAAGCCCAACCTCTGAATTTAAGCCTCAAAGAGGTTTGAGACAAGGGGATCCTTTGGCCCCCCTATTGTTTGACTTGGTTGTTGAAGGCTTGACAAGAATGATGAGGGAAGCAACAATAAAAGATTGCTTCCAAAGCTTCTTCGTGGGGAAGAACAAGGTTCCAGTGAATATCCTCCAATTTGCTGACGACACTATTTTTTTTGGGGAAGGTTCAATGGATAATGTTAAAGCTGTGAAGGCCATTCTTAGAAGCCATGAGATGGTTTCTGGCCTGAGAATCAATTTTGCTAAGAGCCAATTTGGAGCAATTGGGAAATCTGAGGAGTGATGTTGTATTGCTGCTAATTTCTTAAATTGTGCCATGCTTCATTTTCCCTTCTGTTACCTAGGGTTGCCAATAGGTATCAATCCGAGAAGGAAGGTGGTGTGGGAGCCTATAATTAGGAAATTGGAGCCTAGGTTGAACAAATCAAACCACAGAAGCATCTCTATGGTTGGCAGAATCACCCTAATTAATGATTTCTTAACAGCATTGCCCTTGTTCTATCTGTCTTACTTCAGGGCCCCCTCAACAGTGATTAATAGACTAACTGCCATTCAAAGAAACTTTCTTTGGGGTGGCAACTTAGAAGGGAAGAAGATCGCTTAGGTAGCTTGGAGTCAAGTTTGTGTATCTAGAGAAAGGGGAGGATTGGGAATTAAAGACATCAAGGCCCTCAACAATGCTCTTCTAATTAAATGGAAATGGTTCATGTTTCAGCAAACTGATCAACTTTGGAGCTGAATTCTGATTTCGAAGTACAGAGGTTGGAGAGGCTTGGAAGAGGGGCCACCAAAGCCACATTTCTCTCACTGGTGGTATGACTTGAGATCCATTAATCAACATCGGAGTATGGCTGAGGTTTCTAAGCAGTTTATTTGGAAGTTGGGAAGGAGAGATCAAATTTTGTTGTGGGAGGACTCTTGGGTTGATGGTGGGATAACTCTAAAAGAAAAATATCTAGAATTATATCGAATTTCCTTACGAAGACTTTAGACAGTAGCAGATTTGGGTTCTTTCTGTGAATCTGGGTGGGAATGGAAGTTCTCTTGGAGGCGGAATTTGTTTGATAATGAGATGGGGATAGCTTCAGCTTTTATTGATTAGACTGCTACTATCAACCTAAATGATAGGTTTAAGGATACTTGGGTGTGGGGAGCTGCATGTAATGGGATCTTCTCTACCAAAAGTTATGCCTCTGTGGTGGGAATTCAACTCCTGGGTTAGGGAGGACAGAGTTCTTCATTGTAGGCCCATGTATAATTTCCTCCAGCACTCCTCCATAGCAGCCTCGAAGGTTTCCAATAGAAGAAGGAAAATATGGTGGATAGCAGCTACAAGGTCAATATGGAAGCTCCACAATGATATCATCTTTCGTAATCAGCCTTTTCACATCTCTAAGTTGGTGGATAACACAAATTTTCTCACTTGGTCCTGGCTGAGGGGGCGGGAAAAGGACTTTAATGTTCCTTTCCGTCAATGGTCCTCAGCTATGTCTATGGATTTTAATTAGAGTGTGCTCTGTAGGGTTAGGCTTCTGGTGGTTTGTTGAAGGGCAAATGTATTTCTATTTTTTGTTCTCTGTTTTAGGAGATCTTCTCTCCTGTGCTATCCTGTAGTACCTCTGGTACTATTTATTGCTTAATATATATATTAATTTTGCAGTTCAATAAAAAAAACATATATATAGAGAATACAAGAGAGAGAAGGGCAATGGCAGTCACAACTCACTGTTGCCCTACTGAACAAGCTTACCAACTAAGCTACCAAAAGTAGATAAAAATACAAAAACATTCAACACTAACAATTAACAACTTGTGAGAGATAAAATCACAGTAAATACTTCAAAGATATCAATCCAATGAAAGAAAGGTCATGTAGAGAGGCATAACATAAGTTACAAATATACCAGTAATGCATACAACAACAATTTCAAATTAGTTTTCGAATCAAAGATATAAATACCTGAGTTCGAGGCTTCAGCACAATTGACTTTCCAGCAATGACCGCAGGACCACTTTGAATTTTGAAACAACAATGACCACAGGATCAACAATGGCTAAAATCGCTCCTAATGGAATCTGAAAATAGTATGGCAGCATAATTTAGTGTTTAGCAAATTAAATAAAAAAAGGCTAAATGACATTATAAATAATATATTTGATTCTCTCCTGCATCCATTTCCTTCCCTCTATCTAGTTTTAGCGTTCTCTTCACATAAGTAAGTTTTGCTTTCAACCTTGCTAGCTTCTACTTTTGCTTATTATTAAGGCCTTTTAGCACTCAAAAGTTGTCATAATACTAGTTCTATTACTTGAAAGTGTTTTAGTATCTTTACTGAGTCTCTCTAATTTAATTGAGTCTCTCTAATTTGGTTAATAAAATTGATTTTTACTGAGACTCTCTAATTTAACTTTCATTTTATTGCTATAGTAAATATTGATTCGGAGAAGAAAAAGAATACTTTGGGCATAAAAGTTGCTGTTGGGATTATAAACCAACATAGTTTAGGAGTATGATATTATTTCATAGAAATGGTTTTTTTATCATAATCACTCAAATAAACATACTTTTGACCGAAATAGGATTATAAACTTAATATATATATATATATATTAAGTTTATCTAATCACTATACTGAATCATAGTATCTAATTATCTATGAGGTGTAGGAAAAAAAATCTGAAGACAAGGATGGAAATTGAAGACAAACATGTAACTCAAGTCTAATGAGGCTGTCACTATCAGGTGGTCCCACAAGTTTGGAAACTCTTGTAAGCATAGCTTAGCTAACCCAACCAAGTAGTTGTTCTCACTCACTCACCCTTGACAGTTCTCATGTTATGATTCAATCTCAGAGAGAATCTTAGGATTCTTTGAGTGAGCAGAGAGAGGAAGACACCCACCCCTCTAAGAAATGAGGTCAATTCCTTTGGGAATCTCAGTATCTCTAACTCCTATAAACACCTCAAAGTTATCACCTTTCAGTGTTAATTTTAAGAAGCCAACCACCTTTCCATCTCGGGGTTCAACTCTTCCTCGTGAATTCTCTCTCTCCCAATCAGGTACCTAATTTCTAGTTCTTTTTCAAAACTTTGTTGCACTGCTGGATTATGCATGCTTAACTTTTTTTCTTCTTTTAATTATTTTCTGTTTAAGGAATCTATTAGATGGGTTGTTGAATTTGTTGTATTAGCAAAGTGTTAGACCCTTTAATTGCTATAAGATGAAGTGGATTAATGGATGGTCATTTGTTAATTTTATCCAATTGTTGGAAGCTGATGAGGTCTGAGAAATTAGAAAGTTGGAGTCAACTTGTCTTCTTAGGAGGATTGGCAAGAGAAAATTGTGGGGAAATTGAAGGACAGATGATGGATGAAGGATTAAACTAGCTGATTTTCAATGAGTTTTGACTTGTTGCAGGGAGGCATGATTGTAAAACTGAATCTTTGACATGATATTTAATGCCATTTTAAATATAAGAAAGTCATAATGCCATTCTAAAAAGTTATTTGGAATCACACATCATTTAGTTCGCATAATCCTAACTCTTAAATTTTTCCTTGATCATCATTCAGGACTGGAACATCATATATAAAGTATGGTTAAACTCTTGTCCAAGTTTCTATTTTCAGTACTACGGATTTTGATTTCACTTAATGCAGAACCATACTCGTTTTTGCCTGATTTATTTAAGGAAGCCAACTATGAGTGGGGGACTAGTAATCAAGGAGTGGATACATGGGGTGATGGAATATTTTCCATTTAATGGATCTAGCTCCTCTAAATTGAGCAAATGTGTAAAGTGAGTAAGGGTGGATCCACCCTTTTAATTTTTATATTCCATTATTATAATGTTGTTTAGATTTTGCTCACCATGCCTCCTCCAGATGCATGTTTTTTGTCATGTTTTAAATCCAAGCCCATAAATAAATTAAATTCAAATCTAGATAAGATAAGATAAGATCTAGATTAAATAATATCTAGATGAGAAATTCAAATCTAGATAAGATAAGATAAGATCTAGATTAAATAATATCTAGATGAGAAATTCAAATCTAGATAAGATAAGATCTAGATTAAATAATATCTAGATGAGATCAAATCTAAATAATATCTACATAAGATAAAGATAAGATCTAATTTTGTAGAATAAAATAGTCTGCCCTCTTCAAGTCCAAGCTCAATTCTGGATTCAAGCCCAAGCCCAATTCTGGATTCAAACCCAAGCCCAATTCTGGATTCAAACCCAATGCTTCATTAATTCCTGAAATTAGATTAAAAACATCAAATTAGCTGAATGAGCCCAAATAATAAAACTGCCTAATAAATTTGACAATTAAGACTAATCAGTATTTAAAATGGGGCAAAAAGGGTTAAGAAATAGGAGAAAATGATGGCACATCAAAACCCCCCATACTTAGCCTTTTGCACTCCTGGGCAAAATGAAACAAAGAACAAAATCCAAGGATATCAGAGGGAGACAAACAAAAACATTCACATATTTCTCAATGAACATCAAGGAATAAAAGGAATGGGTAACATCTAACATAAGGAGATCCAAAAAGTCAAGACATTCATGAAAATCATCCAAGCAACCCAATCATGGCAAAATAGTTAATCAGCTCAAGAATGAAAAGTGATAAAGCCTCACAAGATATACACTCTATCTCTCAAGTGTCTAGGCTACTATTTACCCTCAAAGCACCCATGAAAGCAAACACCACATAAACTTGGTAAGATTCTAAAATTGACAATCAACCCATAAACACAAGCACATGAGGA
Source organism: Glycine soja (assembly GCF_004193775.1). Taxonomy (NCBI): domain Eukaryota; kingdom Viridiplantae; phylum Streptophyta; class Magnoliopsida; order Fabales; family Fabaceae; genus Glycine; species Glycine soja. Next base: position 33,847,695 of record NC_041009.1, on the reverse strand, counting down.
TCAAAAGGTCTTTTAAGGTTGTAATGGGGCCAAGGACAAGGTATGGAGAAATATGGAATAAGTGGCTAAATCCCAAAGGAATAGAGGAGCAAAGGGGAATAAGTGCATATTAAGAAAAAAAATAAGAAAATAAAAAGAAGTAAAGATAAAAATTAAACATGAAGAGTAGAACCAAGAGTTTCATCATTCTTGTGCCATTTAAGATCTTATTCACTCAACTTTATTGCTTTTTTTTTTGTTTTTTCTTTTTTTTTTTTTTTTGATTGAATTTTTTTTTTTTTTTTTTTTTGCCTTTGAGAAACAACATTTCATTCAGCATGTCCAACATTTAACCAATATACAATGTACATCAAGTATGGCCCAAAATACATCATGAAGCATAGTCAACAAAACAAGTTGTCCAATGAAACAAAAACCCCCCACACTTATTCCCAAAACAATTCCAAAGCTCCAAAATTCCTTAAGGATATGGTAATATCATGGTTTTTCACTTAAGGCTTGTAGTGAGCTTCAAAACAAGGAAAGGGAAACCAGGCTCAAAAGGGCTATCAAAGGAATTAATTCAAGGTAAGTCCATTTGGCTAGAAGCTTATAAGAACAAAATTGCCTTAATCATTTCCAAATATGCATGTGAATTAGGACGCATCAACAAGAATCAAGCCAAGGCTATTGTGCAAGCAATCAATGGGGCAAAACACACCAAATGATTATAATGATGGATGGCTCAAATTCTCACAAAGGTAAAATCATCACTTTCAAATTGAGCTTTCAAAACTATCATGACATGTAGAGAAGAATCAAGGATTTCAAGTCACAAAATGTCAAGAACTTTTATTTTCAAAACAATTACCCATTTCTTGAACATATCCTATAATTCAAAGAAAAACATGCAAAGTCGTACGTGCACACAAAATTGACCCAAAATATTAAACTGAAAATCCGACGAAACTAACAACATTAACAAATTAACACAACTAACAAATTAACAAAACCAACAAAACTAGCAAAACCAAAGAACACTCCCCCCCCCCCATACTTAAACAACACATTGTCCTCAATGTAGCACAATTAAAAGATTAAAAACAATTAAATCATCAAAGAGAATCGGACAAGTGTAATAAAAGCAAAGAAGGAGATAGGAAAAGAAAAAACTCCCTAAGTCATGGTGGAGGAAGAGTAGGGTGGAGTAAGGAAGTCTCTTCCACCACTACGTCCACTAAAGAAGGGTTCGTGAGGAATGGCTTAAGTCGATGTCCGTTGACCTTGAAGCTCTTGTTTGTGGAGTCGCTTTTGATCTCAACTGTACCATAAGGAAAAACATTAGTAACAACAAAAGGACCAATCCACTTAGACCTCAACTTACCACTCATGAGTCCAAGCCTAGAATTATACAATAACACTTTTTGCCCAACCACAAAGTCTTTTTTAACTATCATGCTATCATGGAACTTCTTGGTCTTTTCTTTGTAGAACTTGGCATTCTCGTAGGCGTCTAGGCGGATTTCATCTAACTCACTCAGTTGCAACTTCCTTTCCTCGCCAGCTTGATCCATAGAGAAGTTGCAAGTCTTCACTGCCCAGTATGCTTTGTGCTCAATTTCCACTGGAAGATGACATGCCTTTCCAAAGACAACCCGATAAGGAGACATTCCTATGGGTGCTTTGTAGGCAGTCCGATGTGCCCAGAGAGCATCATCAAGCCTGGTACTCCAATCTTTCCTGCTTGGCTGCACAATCTTCACAGCAAAACACCCAAGACTGAAACAGGGACTTTGTTTGTATTTAGATTAATGCAAACCCAATTTAAAAGCAAGAGATAAGAATTTAAAATAGAAGATAGAAGATAAGGTAAAGAAAAGATAAGATATTTAAAGATAAAATTAGAAGATAAAAGAAAAGATAAGATATTTAAAGATAAAATTCGAAGATAAAAGATTGAAAGATCAAAATAGAAGATAAAGATAATAGATAAGATAAGATAAAAAATTTAAAGATAAGATATGATAAAATATTTAAATTGCGATAAAGATAACTACTTCTAAGAAATTCAAATAAATAAGATCTAAATCTACTAAATCTAAATACTTACTCCTAAAACCCAACAGTAAAAAATAAGGAATAACTACTTCTAAGGAAGACCGACAATGAAAATAAGGACTAAAATCTATATATTAAAATCGCTAAAACCTGACAAGTCTAATTAGCCTAGATATATGGATTCTGGATTTGTCTGTTATCAATACCAGTGAACTAATCAACACTAGCACACATACTAACACAATACTAACAATTAAACATAAAACACGAAAGGATTAAACACACAACAATAGCTAGCTATTATGAACCTTTGGACACTGCTCCCCGGCAACGGCGCCAAATTTGATCAAGGCCGTACCCGAATCAAATAAACATGAAAATGCAGTAACTAGGAAGTGATCCTAGGTCGTTTCCCAACGAGCAGTGACAAGCCAAATGTTCATAATATACTTGCAGTAACAGTAACAGTAACGATGGGGGGGTTGTTTGCTTTTGTAAATTAAACAGCGAATATATGTGAATTAGAAAATATCAGAATTAAAACACGTTGCTTCCCCTTGATTCACAAGCAAGTCTCTTATCCTAGGTTACGAGAGTTTATCCTTTATCAGTTTAACCACTTAATCCAACCCTAAATTAAATTACTAAGCGAAATTCAACATAAGGCATTCATTATGTGATTAAGCATCACATACACCAATTACTCATAAACGATCATTAAGCATGAACGTAAATTAAGCGCAGAGACAATTAATCAAGCACTAAGCATGCATGAATTAAAAGCAACAAATTCAAAGTAATTAGTGAAGAGGAAAAACTAAACAGAATTTAACAGTAATAATAGAACCTTAAAGAGAACTGTGCTTGATCCTCAAGGGAAAACAACGCTGCGGACTTAGCCTTCCATTAATCAAATAGAGAATGAAATTTTATTGATAAAACTAAAAGTCTGAACTGGAATTGAAAAAAAAACGAAAATAAAAGAGAAAGAGAAGAGAGACTAAAACTCAAAACGAAAAATAGAAGAGAGAGAGGAGAGAGAGAGAGAGTCTCCCGCGAGGGAGAGAGGGGGGGCCCTAAACTAGAACCTTGGTGCTATTATATAGTTTTTTTCAGCCCCAAAGCTTACAAATATGTTTTAAATCCAAGCCCATAAATAAATTAAATTCAAATCTAGATAAGATAAGATAAGATCTAGATTAAATAATATCTAGATGAGAAATTCAAATCTAGATAAGATAAGATAAGATCTAGATTAAATAATATCTAGATGAGAAATTCAAATCTAGATAAGATAAGATCTAGATTAAATAATATCTAGATGAGATCAAATCTAAATAATATCTAGATAAGATAAAGATAAGATCTAATTTTGTAGAATAAAATAGTCTGCCCTCTTCAAGTCCAAGCTCAATTCTGGATTCAAGCCCAAGCCCAATTCTGGATTCAAGCCCAAGCCCAATTCTGGATTCAAACCCAAGCCCAATTCTGGATTCAAACCCAATGCTTCATTAATTCCTGAAATTAGATTAAAAACATCAAATTAGCTGAATGGGCCCAAATAATAAAACTGCCTAATAAATTTGACAATTAAGACTAATCAGTATTTAAAATGGGGCAAAAAGGGTTAAGAAATAGGAGAAAATGATGGCACATCAGGGGGACTAGTAATCAAGGAGTGGATACATGGGGTGATGGAATATTTCCCATTTAATGGATCTAGCTCCTCTAAATTGAGCAAATGTGTAAAGTGAGTAAGGGTGGATCCACCCTTTTAATTTTTATATTCCATTATTATAATGTTGTTTAGATTTTGCTCACCATGCCTCCTCCAGATGCATGTTTTTTGTCATGTAATGCAGATTTCCACTGGGCGTTTTTCTTGTGTCTTGAAAAACTGTGTCTGTGATTGGGTTTTTGTTCGGTAGGCTTCACTTCTTCAATGTTCCCACTTGCACTAATATTATTCAAAGACCCAAGTAGTAGTAGCATTTTCATTTCCCTCACACACCCAATGGGTAGAGCCATGAGGTGGTTGAAGGGCCCCTACAGCACTGCCTGTGTTCGATGGCTGGCAGAATTACTCTAATCAATGCTGTCCTAACAGCATTGCCTATGTTCAATTTGTCTTTTTTCAGGGCCTCTACAGCACTGATTAATAGGCTAACTGCCATTCAAAGGCAATTTCTTTGGGGTGGTAGCTTTGAAGGGAAGAAGATAGCTTCGGTAGCTTGGAGACAGGTGTCTGCCTCTAGAGATTTGGGAGGTTTGGGGATCAAACACATTAAGGTCCTCAACAATGCTCCCCTAATTAAATGGAAATAGTTGATGTTTCACCAATCAAGGTTTTGACACTACATTTTTTCTTTTGATGTGTGTTATTTGCAAAATTAGGGACCTCATCTCATTGAAGAAAATCCAATAAATGATTAATCATAATGTTTAAGAGCTTTCAAATTTCAGGTTGACATAGTGGAACAGATTCGAACAACTGGACTCTTCAAACACGTCACAAGGTGGTTGGATTCTAAAAGTTCATGTTGTAATACTTTAGCAAACCTTGGTGACAAAGATATGTTACCAGCACTTGCTGCCAGTGTTTGCTGCCAAGCAGCAGATCTTTTGATTGTTTGTGGTAGCCAAAGCATCTGAAGTTGTAGCCTTAGGGAAGCTGAAAACTCTTACTGAGAGTACCATTAGAGAAAGAGCTTTAACAGCACAACATAGTTCCATGATCACTATCTCAAAATTTGAGTATGAGTATCTAACAAATCATGCAGCCTCAGTAGAAGAAATTGCTGATAAAAAGTAGCAGCAGCTGAGGCATGGATTGAAGCACTCAAGGCCAGCGAGAAGGAAATACTGATGGAAACAAAAATAGCTCAAAGACAACTCAAAGAATCAAAATTGGAGCAAGAGCTGGAGGTTTACACCAAAAAGAAGATGCTTTCAAGAAGAGTTAGTAGTAGTGAGGAGCTTGACAATTGGCCAAGAAAACACGAGAAAAGTTCATCCAAGAACTTCATAGTTTAATTGCCAAGAGAAAAGTTAATGATTTTAAGTTTTAATTTGATAATTTATTTATTTTAATTTAATTTTCTAACTTAGACTTATATATCTCAATTGTCTTGCCATTGAAATACTATTAAATTTCATCATTTATTTGATAGAGTCGATCTCATATTTTTTTTGAATAATCCCACTACATATTTGGTTGATTTACCTTTTATTATTTTTTTCCTTTTCTTCCTATTAGTAAAAACTAAAAACAAAGTTGTGTAAAAGAAAGAGGATGAAAGGTGTGGTGCATAAAACCCCAAACTCAAATATCTTTTCCCCCCTTTCCATCATTATTGAAATTGAAATTGTTCTAAACTAGAGTTAAGGTTCAATTTGTAGTATACAACACTTGAGTCCAAAAAAGGCATAACCAACTCATGTAGCAAAGTATTGACCAAGGTCAACACCCACTCGGGTGTACGGCTCCTATAATATTAATATATTTGGATGCAAGTAAATTGGAAGACACACAACCATGAATTGAATCCAGATACACACTACATAGGTGAACAATGAATTATCCTTCAAAAAGAAACTACAAAATATAAAATATACACTACATATTTAAGAAACAACATACACTATCAGCCTTGTTTACTTTGTGAATTGCTTATCGATATCCTTTAGTAGGGGATTTCTTCATTTTCACTAGAACAGTCACAGTTCGGACGAATATATGAACAAGGTTCGGAGATTTTATCAGCTCTTTATCAAAATAGCATGATAATTAAGGCCTAACTTCCCTATTATTCATACTAATCAATTTCTTTTTAATTGTCAGCTTGTGTTTCAAGATAGCATGACATCACAATTGCAATTCTCACCAACAAAATCATCAGCACAACAAAGCATACAAAAATATGAAGGAAATGTATCTTCATCACCTCATACCTCGATCAAGTCGTACCTCAGTATATGCAAGATTACATCTAGCAAGTCCAGCAAAGCGACTGATGACGTAGCAAACAAACCTCGTACCTCGATCAACTGACCACTAAAACCCAATCAAATGTATCTTCTAGCTATAGAGTTCATGGGAAACAAAAGATTAGAAGGATCTTAGATTACTAATTGTATTATACAAGTATTGTGGAGTATCATAGACACAATTCATATGCATATTTTACACTTAGGTGGCACCATCCAGTTTTTAGTTTACAATTACATGAACCCCAAAAAAAGGTGAAGTCCCTTCACTATCTCTTACACAAACTAATAATGATCAATTTGAAGCGACATATGATACACTCACACCCCACACACGCCAAAGACAGTAGCTTTCATGGATGATCTAGCAGTAGCTTTCATGGATGACATTACTGCTATTACTATTCAGCACCAAATGCAGGACACCATAGTTTGGAAAGCTGATCCTAGTGGTTTTTATTTCACTAAGTCAGCATATAGGCTATTGATGACTTTCAATAGACCTGTTCCTGAGAGAAGGATTTTCTAGACTCTTTGGAAGTTAAAAATACCCCCAAGGGCTGGGGTTTTCTCATGGAGGCTGATTAAGGATAGGCTCCCCACTAGGGCCAATCTGCTTAGGAGAAATGTGCCTATTCAGGATACTATGTGTCCTCTTTGTGGGAGTCAACAGGAGGAAGCTGGTCATCTTTTCTTCAACTGCTAAATGACTATGGGTTTGTGGTGGGAATCCATGAGATGGTCTCAGGTCATAGGTGCTCTTTCAGCTGACCCCACTAGCCATTTTATCCAATTCTATGATGGTTTTGGTGCAGGGAGAAATCATAGTAGATGGTGTGGGTGGTGGATCGCCTTAACTATTACCATTTGGCAGCATAGAAACTTTTTTCTTTTTCAGGGCACCCCTTTTGACCCTTCCAAAGTGATGGATGATGCTTTATTTCTTGCTTGCTCTTGGTTAAAAGCTAGAGAGAAAGGTTTCAATACTTTATTTAACCATTGATCTACCAATCTTTCAGAGTCCTTTGGTTAATTTGTATTGTCTCCTTTTGTGGTGGGGTTTTGTTGGGTTTCTATTTTTGGAAGGTGGCACTTTAGGTGTCTTGTATTTGATCTTTTCAGTACCTCTGGTTCTGTTCTATTTATTAATAATATATATATTTTCTGCCTTCAAAAAAAAGAAAATTACAAGCATCATTATAATTTTTTTTAAGAACATAATAAAATAAATTAAAATATATAAAAACTAAACTGAAAAAAAAACACTTATGCGATCTTGGTGTGGTGGAGTTTACTCAGGATATTTTGATTTCCGTGGTGAACCCAAAAAAGCCCTAGTAGGCATCCATGGAGAGCTTTTTGACACCAACGACAACTTCTTGTAGACGAGGTCATGAAACTGTGGGAAGCAAGTCTACTTCGGATTAGCAAAGGAAGAAGCTTGATGGAACCAAGGGAGACAGTGAACTTGATTTGCATAATAGGAAAGGAAAACATTGTTTATGCTCCCTGTGATTTACAAGGGAAGAGAGATTAGTGGGAAGAGCTCCTGCAGCTGAAAACTTCTAATCATGATGGCCTATGGTGTATCTTGGGTGATTTCAACTCTATAAGACACCAACATGAGAGAATGAGCTCATCTCAGACAGTGGGTAATTCCACTATCATATCTGATTTTAATTCCTGGATTCCAGATATGGCGTTAGAGGAGGTTAGGTCTATTGGGAGAAAATTCAGTTGTTGTAGACCTAATGGTAATGTCATGAGCAAATTGGACAAGTTTCTTTTATCTGATGACTGGCTATCTCAATGGCCAGATACTGCCCAATTTGTGTTGGAAAGGGATTTCTATGATCATTGCCCTATCCTTTAGAGGTCTAGAATAATTTATTGGGGGCCTAAAACCTTCAAGATCATGGACTGGTGGCTGAAGGATAAGGGTTTCCAGAATCTGGTGGCTCACAAATGGGGCAATTATCACCCTTGTGGATGGGGAGGTTATGTCCTGAAGCAAAAGCTAAAGTTCATTAAAGTTTGCATAAGGCAATGGAGCTTATCCAATGGTGTTATTAATGCTAGAAAAATCAAGAATTTAAAGAGGGAGTTGAACATTTTGGAGGCAGGTATTAATGATAGAACCTTGTCTCAAGCTGAAGTGGAGCTCAAGAAATACCTTCAGGATCAGCTCTGGAATGCAGCTTATGCTTTTGAATCCATGCTGAGACAAAAGGCCAGACTGAAGTGGTTAAAAGAAGGGGACAAAAATTCTAACTATTTTCATAGACTTATTAATCATAGAAGGAGGCACAATGTTATTCAAGGTCTGATCATAGATGGTGTGTGGGTCCATGAGCCTAGCAGTGTTAAAAACTTGTAATGCTATGAAACTTGTAACACTTTTATATGGCGAACAAAACTTGTAACACTACTACTACACAACATCAATCTATGCAATAACTTAGCCATGAAGCAAACAAACTCTGGCATGGCACAAACGACAAAATTCTCGGCAACTACCTACAAGGATTGATCAGAATCGAACAAGGCCAACACATGACATATTTTTAATCCAATCAAAAACACTAATGGAACGCTATGAAACCTTAGAGCTGCAAGGATCGATCAGAACGAAACAAGGCCAAACACTAGGTGTAGCAAACAAATGCTCACCTCCCTCTCTAAAATTTAATTGGATTGAACTTCTCCCAATTCAATTAAATTTATTTCCAACCATACACATCAAATATTCACTTAATGCATGTGAAATTATAAAATTACTCTTAATACAAAAACTAGTCTAGGTGCCTTAAAATACAAGGACTGAAAAATTCTACATTTCTAAGATACCTTATATATATTATGAAGTCCTAAATATAAGACCCCAAAATAATGAAACCTTAATCTAATATGTATAAAGATAAGTGAGTTCATACTTAACCCATGAACCCAAAATCTACCTCATGAGAATCTTAGGGCTTTCTCTTACATCTCTAACTCAATCTTCTCGGAGTCTTCTATCCAATGCCCTTATGAGGTAAGATTACATCAAGTTTCCTGGTAACATGATAACTAAAATAAAAAATTTAATTACACAAACTATAAGACACAAGCAACTAAAAGAAAAGAGTTAACTTAATAAATTAACCAAAACCAAAAAAATATACTGAAACAAAAAGAGTGCATAAATAAGAGATTTGTCTAGTAACATAATCTCTATTGCCCAACAGAGGAACAACAACATATTCACCCAATACTTGTTCCACTGCAAATCCAACAAGTGTGAATCAAGAGAGGACTTGAAGTAAGTGATATCCAAGGCATAATACTGCAATAGCAGATGAATGGAATTCAGAAATTTGAAAAAAATGGGGACTGACGCGAGTTTTGGTGCCTTAGACTGGAAGGGCAAAGGCGTCCATGATGATAGGTGCAATTCTGTCACTACTGTCATTTTACCAAAATTAAGAAATAAACATAAAATTCATATTTTCCATTGTTAATTTCTTACACACAGTGTACAAGGTTTTCAATATTGGTTGGTGACCGTGATTTAGGATGCAATCTCAGTTTTTTAACAGTATTGGAACCATATCAGCCGTATTTATCCACAATTTACCATGATATTAACAAATTCAACGAAACCCACAACAAAACCACCGCAACCAATATTTAAAACTTGACCGTGTATACCATATTAAATAGGAATGTACAAAGAATACCAATCATATGACACAATTTAATATTTTTAAAAAATAAAAAATATAACTAAACAATATAAAAAGATAATATCTAAATCTTCAATCATATTTGATTTCTCTAGACCCATTCATATCAAGCGCGGGTGCGGAAATTGTGACGCCAGCGACGGTGAAGAGAAAGTGGACAAAATCCTCGATGGTGGACAAAATCCACTATGTTCCTCTTTTCAGATTAGTAGCAGTGTAGCACAATTATGAACGCTTTTTTACCCTATCATTGCCTTAAAGCTTTTTCTTAAAAAATTATATCAAGTAGAAATTAATATAAAAAGCCACGTAGGCGATTTTCAAGTGGTTGTCGGTTACTGTGCGGTTCTCTAAATTATCGGGACTCTTTTCAGCTCTAAATTGCTTCCCCTTGCACGCACGCGTCCACTGCCTCTACTATTTTCCTCCTTCAAATTTCACCACCGAACGAACCAACACACGCTCAAACCCCAAACCCTAACACAAGGTCGGTGAATCAAATTCAATCCTCTCTTTCTCTCACTCCTCTTCGCTTCTTATTGAAAGTCATGCCTATCCCATTATCAATTTTCATTAAAAGAAAATTATACTTCGTATGCCGTATGATATATATCCAATACATATTGCATGTAATTGTTATAATGCTGATAAATAATAATATCTCTGAGTGCATAGATACTTAAATGTTGGTGTATATATAAGTGTTTTTGTATGAATAAATAATTGTGAATGTGTGAACAGCCTTGATCAGATGGCATCCAAACGAATCAACAAGGAATTGAAGGACCTGCAGAAAGATCCTCCTACGTCATGCAGTGCTGGTATGTTTCTTTGTTCATTTTTGGCTTTTTGTTCCTGTCCTTCAATTACGCAATTAATAATTTTACGTTGTATGATTCAAAATGTAGTTTTTTTTATTGAAAATGTTATTTCTGACCAAATGAATAGACCAAGGTTTTAAATTACAATTTGAACTATCACATCTGGACCTCTGGTTGTGATTTTGTTATTATCAGCAATTGTGATTGCGGTGGGCCCAAAAACCTTGACATTGTTGTTGAAATCATGGTCACTCACTGCACCAAGGTCTTAAAAAAAGGTCTTCTCAGCTGTAATTTCGACAACAAGATCAGGGTTTTTGGGTGTTAACCGTCATAATTGCAATTGTATCGGCTGTATTTGTTTGCAATTTCAAGTAATATCAAGGAATATAAGGAAACTGCGACCGCAATTTAAACCCCGAATAATACAATGTTGGTTGGTATTGTGTTGTGATGGACTTAGTTACATCCTTTAATTTTATTTTAACTTTAAAATCTTTTGAATGTTTGGCAAACTTTTTTTTTAATTACTTTGTTGTGGCTGTATGTTTATGTTGGTGTGTTTGTGTGGAATGAATTATTTTAATATTTAACTACTATGAAACAACTGTTTGTTGCTAGTTATCACAATAACTCGTTCAAGACTATAGGATATGCCGAACAATAGTGTGTGGGTACCTAGACTCTTGCTGTTTAGGAAAATAAAAAATTTGGAAATTTAGAGGTGGGGTGAACGTGTAGTTGATTTTTATTTTAGTTTTTCGGTGAAAATAATAAAATGATGTCATTCGTTTGCTTAAAACCTGTTTGAACCATCGAACTGTTCTCTGTTCAATCAGTGCATGAATAATTGATTTTTTTATATTCAGGCCCAGTGGCTGATGACATGTTCCATTGGCAAGCTACAATTATGGGTCCTGCAGATAGTCCATTTGCTGGAGGTGTATTTCTTGTGTCAATTCACTTTCCTCCTGATTATCCTTTCAAACCACCCAAGGTAAAATGAAAACTCTTACTTTATTCAAACTTATGCACTGTCTAATTATATCTATGGACACTCTTTATGGGACAGCTTTCTTTTGTGTTAACTATGATATTTTTTTGTACCAGTATCTTTACAGAATTCTTTTATTATATTTTTTGCATTGAAGTGTTGTAAATTTCACTTTAAGCTGCTGCATAAGACAATGGGAATCTATTGATAGATGGGGGATTTAGTAAATCGAAGCTTGTTTTGTTAAATGACTAATGGTGTATTGAAATTAATAAAGAACTCCTTAAAGTCAATGCATTCTCAACTTTAGTGGATTGAACAATTTATTGTGAACTTGTCATGTTATATCTTTTTTCTATGTTTAGAATCATTTTCAGTTATCACAACTTGAACCTAAGATTACTGTGCATACAAACGGCTTGTTGGTGAGTGGAGAATATTCAAGGACTATAGAGATAAATAACTTCTACAAGAACTTGTTTGCTCCAATGTTATTTTCAAGTTGCTTGATTTTAAGAACCAACATAAGCAATTGCATTGGAGTTTGCTCATAAATTACACGTTGTGGGAATGCTTTGTATGACATTTATTATCATTTTGTTAAGGTTTCATTCTGCACAAAGGTTTTTCACCCTAACATCAACAGTAATGGAAGTATCTGCCTTGACATCCTCAAAGAGCAATGGAGCCCTGCCCTCACAATATCTAAGGTAATCTGATGATGATTATTATTTTTATTTTTAAATTTTTCTTGTAATGGATACTTAAAATGTTAAAACTTTGTAGGTCCTCCTGTCTATATGCTCTCTGCTGACAGATCCCAACCCAGATGATCCTCTGGTGCCCGAGATTGCTCACATGTATAAGACTGACAGAGCCAAGTATGAGGCCACTGCTCGATCATGGACTCAAAAATATTCCATGGGCTAAAGTCAATAGTTGACCTGCAATATACTTTTGCTTATTATTCTCTACCGTAGTAGCAAATAAATAGTGTTGAATTGGTTTAAACAAATATGATACTGTACTCTTGCGTTATGCATAGCCTTTTTGAACTTAAATATTGGAAAAACAAGATGGTTCTATATAAAGTTTATTAGTTTATGGATGGACGTCACTAAATATTTTGCATTTAAATGCATATGGTTTTCTCTATATTTGTGAACCTTCTATTTCACAATTCTTTTATATGGCAAATTATACTGAGATTTTGTCAGATTATACAAAATATTCCTACTTGTTTAATCTCTACACAATTTTTTTAATTATTTAAAAAACATTACAATGACATTCCTTTATATGTTATACACACCCTCCAAGTTTAAAAAACATTACACCTCTTATTCTTATAAGGGAGGTCATTATTATAAGATAAAAAGAAAAGTAATATATTTTCTACAAAAATTTCAGTAGGTACAAAAATTTCAGTAGGTGTCATTGTAATTTACTCCTTTTAAATGTTCCGGAAAATCTGAAAAGTTAACCCCATCTATGTCTAGCTTTTTGGTCCAGCATCTTGAAGCTCTTTTCCGACCATTATTGGTTTCAGTCTGTGATTTGAGTGTAGGAGTATATTATAAGAAGTATTTAGGACTCTGGCACGTTACACCAAAAAGACACAAGATTTTGTCGTGTAGTATTAGGCAATGATAGAATAAACTAATATTATAGATTAGTGAGTTATGTGATGCGTGGTTTGTTCGTGTGAGCGGTGGTATTTTTAAAAATAGGCTTAATTAAAAATTTGATTCTCTTAGCTCATGAAATTTGATTTTCTGTAATTTAATTTACTAATTCAATTTTTTATTTTACTTTTTTTTGCACTCCGATAATTTTAGTCCTAACCCTTAATTTAAAACTGCTAATTATTTATGTTGAACAATGAACATCACATGTGGTGTTTTTATTAAAAGTTTATTAGTTCCCCTGTAAATCACTTTACCTTGTTTATGAGTTTTCATTTAACGACGAAAAGAAAAAAAAAAGGCAGTTCTAGTCAGACTATGATGTATTTCCGCTTCCAGTTGCTGGAACTGTAGTGAACTTCTGCATATTTGCTTATTTTCATAGGACTACGGCTGAAACCATTGGGAAACCTTATGATTGCATTTATGTTGGTCTGCAGGAGCAAGCCCGTAAAGAGAAAGAAGATCCTGAAAGGATGCTTGAGGAGAACCGAAGGAAGGTTGAAGAAGCTCAGAGAACGGAAGCTTTAGAGAAAAAAGAAGGAAGGAAGAAAGATATGAAGAGATGCAAAGACAGAAGCAAGAAGCCATGCGAAGGAAGAAATAGGAGGAGGAGCAAGAACGTCGAATCCAAATAAAGTTGTTGGGTAAAAACAAAACTTCCAATAAAGGACTACAGTGTTCAACTTAAATAATTAATAGTTAATCACTAAATTTAGGATTGGGGATTAAAATAAAGATTGCAAAAAAAATATGAAAAACTTATGAATTAACATGGGAATCAAATTCGTGAATGGGAATAAATAGAAAATCAAATTTATAATTAACCCTAAAAAATATATATGTTGAATGCGTTTAGGGGGACTAGTTCACAAGACTCTGGTTTAAACAAGTTTAAAATATTGTAGACCAAAATAATTATAATTTGGGTTAGACATGAAGAATTTGATTTATAACAAATAAAATAAAACAATCAAGACATAATAATGAAAATAAAATAGTAATACAATTATATTGCTTTTGATTGAAAAGTAGTAATAAAAAATTATCACATTTAAATATTTAAAATTCATTTTAAAGAATAATATTGACAATTTGATTGAAAAATAAAGTATTTAATTTAATACTTTTACTGTATAAAATATGAGAATATATATAACGAGTTATGAGTTTAAATTTTTTTTTTCTATTCAGAGGAGTTGAACATAATATTAGAGAATTTACGACTCATATACATTATCTAATCAATATAAATTAGCTCAATTGATTAAATAATGATTAAATAATATATATGAGTCATAAATTCTCTAATATTATGTTTAATTCATGTAGAAAAAAAAATTAAAATTATAACTCATTATTTATATATATATATATATATATATATATAAATAAATAAATGATAAAATTATTAATTTTTATAACAATTACTTTAATTTATCTTATCCAATAACGAGGTCGCGTAAATTATTTTATGTCTTGAAACCTCTCACCTCCGATCCCTCTAATTCTCACCCAAACTGTAGTCCCATTCTTCCGCAGGTGAATTGTTCCCTTTCCTTTTGCTCCTTTCCACATGTGCTGAACTTATTTCCATAAATCATAATTCCACGCTTCCACCTACATCTTCAGCAACCAATTATTTTATTTGCTGAACTTTTCTTTTGTTTCCTTTTCTTCACTACCCAACCTTTCATAAGGGATTAATGCCAAACAATAAACAACGTTTTAACATATGCGTAAGTGAATCAGAATGGAAGAGGCAACGGAGCAAGTACAAACCAGAGAACGTGGTGTAACAAAACGTGTGTTTATATTTTTCATTATTTTTTATTTAATTAAAACATTATTATATGAGGTGTCAAATAGAGGGATGTAATTGATTGTGAGTGTAAAATATAAATCTGTGTATAATACTTTCGGTTTTAACTTTAATTTTAGTTTTGAAATTTTAGAAACTCTCATAAGCAAATATTGTTCTAGAAATGCCTCTAGCCTTTCATCCCCAACAAGAACGGGAGGAATATGAAATGATTTGATAGAAAATACAAAAAAAAAAAAAAAACAAATTTAACCCATAAATAAATAAATAAATATGGCAACAATTCTTTTTAAGAACAAGATTGCAACAACATAGACCTATACAGTCACATTGAAGCGAGCCAAAAGGTCCTAGACTGACAACTCCACCATTAATCTCTACCACACATAGAACCTCCGATCTCTTTTTATCAGCCCCACATTCTGCCAAGTCTTGGAGACACTCACTGAGAGTTTGCAGCACTGCTGAGTCCTTCACAACCAAACCCTCTCTCTCTACAGTCAAGTGTGACGACATAGCCTCCTCCCACGTACATTGACTTGCACAACATCTTCGAGGGGGCTCTAACACCTTCCTTGTCAACCAACAGATTTGACGCCGTCACGGTAGGGGACACGTTGATGATGTGGTGGGAGGAAAAGAGGGGAATGTGGGGGTTGCGGAGGAGGGAGAGTTGGTAGAGCTTGTTGAAGATGAATCAGGAATCAGAGTTGGAAGGGAAGTTGATTGATAAGTATCATATTTCAGTTATTTTTGGATTAAAATGTTAGCACTTATCTTTCGATTGTAATAGTCTATATAAAGTCTTATAAATAGGAATGCCTGTGAGATTCCTATTATGCCCATCCTTTACATGTTGACACGTGGCACATTTGTTGGTTTTTTGGGCATTTTTCCGTGAGACTTCCCCCTCTATTGGTTGCTCCACGTGCCTTCTTCTCTAGCCTTTTCTCGTTATGTCTTCACCAAATTGAAACCTGCTTCCTCCGTTTGCATCATGTCCTCACTGACTTCTACCTGCTTCCTTCGTTTGCTTTCTTTCTTCTTCATTTTTGCATGTGCTCCGTCTCTTCCAGCTTTACTTTCAGTTTTTGTTGTTTCCTGTTGATTTTCCAGTTGATGAGGTTTTCCATTTTATGTTTGCCACACGAGGTTTTCCTTTTGTTTCCTCCATTTTGCTTAAAGTTTTCTTGCTACTTAAGTTTCCCATTTTGTGTTTCATTACTCTTCTCATGCATTTTATTCAGAGTTTTCCACTTTTTTTTCTTCATATTGATTTCTTCAGGCACGCACGAGTTTTTGTTTCATGCATGCTTACTGTGTCTCACAAGGAATGTTGTTTCAGTTTGGTGACCTGGAATATTGTTTCATTTTGTGCATGTTTGGTTGCTTGTGGATTTTTTCTTTTTGTTGTTCACAAACATCAAAGTTTTTTTTGCTCTGTTTGTGGTTTTCATCACATGAGTTTTTGTTTCATGCATGTTTACTATGTCTCACAAGGAATGTTGTTTCATTTTGGTGACCTGGAATATTGTTTCATTTTGTGCATGTTTGGTTGCTTATGGATTTTTTTCCTTTTGTTGTTCACAAACATCAACGTTTTTTGCTTTGTTTGTGGTTTTTCCTCACACGAGTTTTTGTTTCATGCATGCTTACTGTGTCTCACAAGGAATGTTGTTTCATTTTGGTGAACTGGAATATTGTTTCATTTTGTGCATGTTTGGTTGCTTATGAATTTTTTTCCTGTTGTTGTTCATAAACATCAACGTTTTTTGCTTTGTTTGTGGCAATTTTGTTAGTTTTTTGTTTTGTTTTTGGCCCTGCTGTTGTTCAGTGTTTGACAGAAGAATATACAAGGTAAGCTATAATGACCATGCCTGAAATGTTTTCTAATATTTATGCATGTTTGGTTGTTAACTATTTTTTTACCTCCCTCGCTTGCCTAATGTTATTTGGTGTATGTGTCGGTTGTCATTTAGGCGAGCCAAAAGCTGATGCACGAAGAAGCATCCATAAGGCAAGTTTGTTTCTTTCTGTTCTATTTTTTTCATGCTTCTTTCTAGTGACTAATTTTTTCCATACATGATTTTTGTGATGTTGTTCAGTGTTTGACAGAAGAATATACGAGGTAAGCTATAATGACCATGCCTCAAATGTTTTATGATATTTATGCATGTTTGGTTGTTAATTATTTTTCCCTCCCTGGCTTGCCTAATGTTATTTGGTGTATGTGTTGGTTGTCATTTAGACAGGGCCAAAGAAATTGCAAAATAGGTAAGGTGTTATTCCCAGGCTTAAATTTTGCCTCAGATTTGTGCATGTTTGGTTACTGACTAGTTTTTTGCACTCCTGCTTTGTATGATGTTATTCAACATACCTGAAATGTTTTGTGCCTCATAGATACCATATATTGTTCTTTCTTTTCGGTGTTGGTGTTGGTTGTCATTTAGCTAGGACCAAAAAAAGGCAGAATCAGCTCAGCAAAACTGTTCTTTGTAGCTCAATGATCTCATTTATTGTTTCGATTATCATTGTTGTTTTCCAAAATCAACATTGTGTTTGTTGTTGTTGTCATATTATGTAATTGTTCTATGATTCCAGTGTTGTGTTGTTGTTCAAGTTTTGTGCAGTCTAATGGCGCATATTCCTGACAAGATCAAGACCATTGATGGATCAAAAGAAACTCTTAGACTTGCCGTGAGGATAACTGATCTTTGGTTTGTTGGGGTGGCAGACAAGTTGGAACAAGCTGAGATGGTTATGGTTGACTCCAATGTATGCTTTCATTTTGTGTTTTTTTTATTTTTCATTTGTCTACCTTTGTACCTGTTAGTTGTATATTTTGCCCATGCTTAGGGTGATGAAATCCATGCTATTTGTAAGCAAGACCAGTTAAATACTTGGAAAATAGACTTGAAGGAAAATTGTACTTATGCCATGCATAATTTTAGGGTCATCAAGAATGATGGCCAATACAAAGTTTGTGATCACACATATAAATTGGCGTTTACTAGAGTTACCATTGTTAGGCAGTGTGAATTGGATGGTTTCCCTTTAAAAAGATACAAATTTGTAGAATTTAGCAATGTCATTGATGGCCAGTTTGAACCTGGTCTATTGGTTGGTGAGTCCAGCTAGATTTTCACGACTGATTTTGGAACCAACATTAGGCTTTTTGAAATACCATTTTTTAATTTTCCTCCTTTTTTTAGACATCATTGGTGTGGTTGATGAGGTTGTCTTTCACCATGTTTCATCAAGGAGTAGAAGGGTTGTTTTTAAACTTAGGGACTTGAGGTGAATGTCCAATATGTTCTATACCTTATTCATGTTTATGCTAGTTTTATTTGCCTGCTTTGTGAAGTTATGTGCATGATTGTATTATTGTTAACTGATGTTGATATCATCATTTGCTTCCAACAGTGACCAATTGTTGTCTTGCATTATATGGGACAATTATTGCCTTCAATTCTTGGAATACTTAGATGAGCATGAGAGTGAAAGCCCTATTATTGTGTTGTTGACCAATGCGAGAATTAAGGAAGGCCAGGGTATACTGTCGTATAAAGTTTGTTGGTTCTTCTATTTATCATATGCCATCTGATGCTTCTGTTTCTGACTGATGCAGGATCCTATCCACCATCAGTTGGCAATTCTTTGAAGGCTTCGAAGTTAGCTATTAATGAACTGGTAGTCCAAATCCAAGAATTCAATCAGAGGTATTTTCCTCATGTCGTACTTAACATATGTTGACTGTATTTTTCTTGGCTTCGGTATTGATTCTATATGTGTAGGCTTTCAAAATTGGGCATTGAGGTCCGATCGGTTTTGACACATCGTGGCCAAGGGAGCTCTCAACTTTCAGGTTCTACCCAATTATCATCAAAGGAAACATATATTTCAAAGTCTGAGGCAAAGACCATTTCTGAGATAAACAACATTTGTGAAGTAATTAACTTATTTATGTTTTGGCTATTTATTCAATCCTTGACCACCTACTGCAAAATGTGATGTCTATGTTATTTTCCCAGGAATTTGTTTGTGTTACTGTTGACACAATCACGAGGATTGTTATGGACAATCATTCATGGTGTTATGCAGCTTGCATTCAATGCCACAAGAAAACTGATATACACACAGAATCGTTCACATGTGCATGTGGCAAACATAATGATTGAGTTGTGATTAGGTCATTGTAACCCTTTTCCAATTTTTGTTCCCTTGATTTATGCATCATTTTAACACTATTGTATATGTTTCCAGGTATAGAGTTGAGGTGATGGTCAATCACAAAGACAAAAGCACAAGATTCCTGCTCTAAGACCGTGAATGCACTGAATTGATTGGACAATCAGCTAATGAAGTCAATTGTCTCAAAATAACAGTAGGTCCCTGCATTATCAAACATGACTTTTGAATGTTCAAATTATCTTTTATTTCTATGCTATCTGGTATCATCACAACTGTTTGATGCACAAATTTATTATCTTTGTTCAAGGATGATGATATGGATTTAAATGCATCACCCAAAGCACTTGATAAGTTGTTGGGTAATGTGCTTGCCTTTAAAATCAAGGTCCAACCAAAGTATAAAAATTCAGCTGTTCTGAAATGCTCAAGTTACTTAAGTTTGATCAACAATGTGCTCGACATGTTGCCTGATGCTGAGGTGTTGTTTCATGAAGTTTATTTCAGTGATTATTGTCATATCTACATGTTACGCATATGCTCATTTGTTTTGCATGGATTGTGTTGGTGTCAATGAATGTCTCATGCAGGCATGTTCAAAGATCAATGTTACAATGCTTGACTCCAATAATCCTGCCCAACATGAATCTGTAAGTTAAAAAATGTGCCTCAGTTTGCAATGTCATCTTTGTTTTCTGTATCTCATTTTAAAACTGCACCAACTTCAAGTTTGAAATAAGCTTATTATTGTTGTCTGTTGTATGCAGCAATCCATTTCTATAACAGCAGATCATGATCCACTTATTGGACTCCCCTTAACACCAACAAAGTGACAACCATCTCCTGAATGTGATGATGAAGCAAGAAGCTCACAGATTTTACTTGCTCAACTATCGTCTAACAAATTAGGAAAACATGAGCAAGTTGAATAGATTTGGTTGCTTAGAAGTAGTTCAGGCTTTTTTTTTATTTTGGTTGTTATTTGGAAGTTGTAATTGAAGTCTCCTCTTTGGCTTATTGATGTTCTGCCCCTAGGAACACTACTTGTTTGTGTGGGTGCGAAATCTACCGGCAAGTGCACCGGATCGTCAAGTAAATACAGTTGTTTGTAAAAAGCGTCATTCAAAATACCGTTGTTTGTAAAAAGAATTAAGTATAATGAATTGAAAACAAAGATATATTCTATTGTAATCAAAGAAATAGTAAACATGAACAATTGAGTGTGAAAACAAATAAGTAAAAGTGTTGGGTCCTTCCACCGGGATACTTGATGCAATTAGGATTTTTCTCTATTTGAAATTATTCTTGTGTTCTATGCTGAGGACAAACATAACAACACCGATATCTCGTGAGTTTGGAATAATTTAAACTAAGCTTCATTTGCAGATGTCTCTTGTTGAACTTAGCCTAATTTAAACAGCATTATAAGCACAACATAATATGTTGGATCGAGTGGCCTCAGAATAATTAAGAAGATGGGGGGTTGAATTAATTATTACAAGACCTTTACTAATTAAAAATTTACTCTTCTTAGGCTTTTACTATGTTGTTAAGAGAATAAAAAATAGAAAAGAAACTTAACCAAAAGTAAAAGCGGTAATTAAAGTGCACAGCGGAAATTAAAAGAGTAGGGAAGAAGAAGACAAATACACAAGAGTTTTTATACTGGTTCAGCAACAACCCATGCCTACATCCAGTCCCCAATCGACCTATGGTCCTTGAGATTTCTTTTCAACCTTGTAAAGTCCTTTACAAGCAAAGATTCACAAGGGATGTACCCTCCCTTTTTCTCTTTGAACAACCTAGTGGATGTACTCTCCACTAGAACTGATCCACAAGAGATGTACCCTCTCTTGTTCTCAGTCAACAACCTAAGTAGATGTACCCTCTACTTGTACCACAAAGGATGTACCCTCCAATGTGTTAAGACAAAGTTCTCAGGCGGTTAGTCCTTTGAAACTTTGTGAATGGGGAAACAAAAGAATTCTCAGGCGGTTAGTCCTTTGAAATCTTTTGTTTATGGGAAAGGGAAGAATCAAAAGAATTCTCAGATTGTGTCGTTTTGAATTCTTTGACAAGGGAGAAGGGAGGCACAAAAGAATTCAGGCGGTTAGTCCTTCGTTCTTTTGGAAAAGGGAGAAGAGAGACACAAAAAGAATTCAGGCGGTTAGTCCATGGAGAATTCTTTTTGGCAAAGGGAGAAGGGAATGAAAAAGATGAATAACACAATTTTGTTTTCAAGGTTTGGAAAACCAGAAAACTTTGGAAAGATTTTGGCAAAGGAACAAGAAGAAGATATTCAAAAATCAATTAGAAAAGTTATTGAAATGCAAGTCAAGGTCTTGCTTTTATAGACTCTTGATGTCTGGTCAAGAGAACCATTAGAAGAGTTATAACCTTTAGAAAAGCTTGACAACCATTGAAAAAGTTATAAGTTTTAGAAAAACTTGAAAACCATTGGAAGAGTTACATCTTTTGATTTTTGTTCAGAACTTATCATTGGTAATCGATTTCCAAATCATTGTAATCGATTTCCAAATCATTGTAATCGATTACACAAAGCATTTTTGTGAAAGGATGTGACTCTTCACAATTGAATTTGAATTTCAACGTTCAAACACACTGGTAATCGATTACCAAATCATTGTAATTGATTACACCATTTTGAAATCAATTGGAACGTTGTAAATTCAGTTGAAAGCTTTTTGAAAACAATCTTTGCTACTGGTAATCGATTACAATAAACTGGTAATTGATTACCAGAGAGTAAAAACTCTGGTAAAAGGTTTTGTGAAAAATTCATGTGCTACTCAATGTTTTGAAAAACTTTTTAGTACTTATCTTGATTGAGTCTTTTCTTGATTCTTGAATCTTCAACTTGTTTATTCTTGATTCTTGAATCTTGAAACTTGATTTTGAATTCAAATTTCTCTTGATTCTAGAAGTGTTCTTGACTCAATCTTGAACTCATTCTCTTGGGCTTTTTGTTATCACCTTTGTTATCATCAAAACTCCTTGAATTAATCTTGATTCATCATCATGAAGCTTGCTTCTACATAATAAAAACTAGAACCCTACACACTATGTCTAGCACTACAGTTATCTAGCCCTGCTCTATCAAGTTCCAAGGAAACAGTACATTTGTCAATGTTAAAGTTCCTAATAGCACACACTAATGGGTGATCAAACCATACGCATGCATACAATAAGCTTAGATAGAAACATTGAACACATGAAAATAACCTCAAATAGATAATAAAAATATTTACATCAAGTACTCAGTAGAAATTCCCAACAAAGGATTTTATCCCTCCATTACAAGGGAGCAACTTTCACAAATAAGAGAAGGGTTTTAGAGAAAATACCAGATTACAAAGCAGTGGGGATGTCTCCTCCACCTCTAAGAACCTAGAAAATAACTCTAAAACCTAGAATCTACCAAAATGTTAGGACCTTTGCTTCCTTGCTCAGCTTTTCCTTTGTTGATGGAAGCTTGCTTGTGGGGCTTCTATGGAGGCTGGATCTTTGAGCTTCAATGAGGTCCTTCAATGGTGATTTTACACCATGGAGATGCAGCGGAAGACAAAGGAGAAGAGGTGAGAGGAGGCGCCATCAACTAGGGAATAAGCCATGGAAGAAAGAGCTTCACCACCAAGATGAGCCTTGGATAAGAAGCTTGGAGAGGATGCTTCAATGGAGGAAAAGAAAGAGGGAGAGAAAGAGAGAGGGGGGAGCACGAAATTGAAGGAAGAAAAAGGGAGAGAAGTTTAACTTTGAGTTGTGTCTCACAAGACTCTCATTCATCAAAGTTATAACAAGTGTTACACATGCTTCTATTTATAGACTAGGTAGCTTCCTTAAGAAGCTTTCTTTAGAAAACTTCCTTGAGAAGCTTCTTTGAGAAAACTTCCTTGAGAAGCTAGATCTTAGCTATACACACCCTCTCATAACTAAGCTCACCTCCTTGAGAAGCTTGCTTAAGAAGATTCCTAAAGAAGCTAGAGCTTAGCTACACACACCTCTCTAATAGCTAAGCTCAACTCCTTGAGATGAGAAGCTAGAGCTTAGCTACACAGCCCCTATAATAACTAAGCTCACCCCTATGCCAAAAAAAACATGAAAATACAAAAAAAAAGTCCTTACTACAAAGATTACTCAAAATGCCCCGAAATACAAGGCTAAAAACCTATACTACTAGAATGGCCAAAATACAAGGCCTAAACGAAGGAAAAACCTATTCTAATATTTACAAAGATAAGTGGGCTCATACTTAGCCCATGGGCTCGAAATCTACCCTAAGGCTCATGAGAACCCTAGGGCCTTCCCTTGGATCTCTGGCCCAATCTACTTGGAGTTTTCTATCCAATGCACTTGCGGGGTAGGATTGCATCATTCCCTCCATCTTGGAAAGGATTTGACCTCAAATCCTGAGGTTCTTCATACTCTGGGCTCCTTCCCTCAACACCTACAAAAAGAACAAAAACATATGTATTAGTGGTGTTTGGTATGTTGAAGTAAGGTAAGGTCTAAAAATCCATTTCCTGGGCATCTTCCCACGAAGGAACATGGTTCCTCACCAACTCAATGAGTGGTGCTACAAGTATAGAAAAATATGGGATAAACCGTTTGTAAAAGTTTGTTAACTCATGGAAGCCCCAAATTTTTCTTATACTTAGTGGAGTGGGCCACTCAGGAATGACCTTTATTCTCTTAGGGTTCATGGGAACCCCTTGATCACTATTTGACAAATTAAGAAAAGTAACACAATAAAACATACCTTTTCCTGTATTTTCATATTGATTATTCCTACCAAAAAGTATGACAAACCTAAGGTGTCCCATATGAGTACCTAAGTTTGTATTGAAACTAAAAATAAGAACAAACCTACCTAATCGGTCCTTATGTACACACACCATGAAGATGTTAGGTGCACGAGTGATTTCACAAAAGAGAGTTGCACCACTCAAAACATTCATCATACCACTTATTTTAGGGACTTGATGCCTAATAATACCTATTTTGTGCACCAACAAAGCACAAGGATTTAAGCTCTTGCGAACCAAACCCTCATCCAACAACTTCTTTACTTGAGGAATAAACTCAAGCCCAAGAGGTGTGACAATGCGAGCAAGTGTCTTTTTACCAAAGAGAAAATGTGGAGGTTGTCTAAGAGGGAAAGTTTCTTTAATGTTTGTCTTTATTGTAAAATGAGTTTCCTTCTTAGCCAACCTCTTGGAGGAGACACTTACCTCCTCACACTTCTCTTTAACCACTAATGGTTGTCCTTCTTCTTGGGGGTAGATTTCTTCACTAGATTCTTCCCCTTTTGCTTCTTCACTTTCACTGGAGGAAGGTGAAGTAGTAGCCTCATCTTGGCTACTATAAATGTCTTGGCCCCTCATAATCATGGTTTTTGTGGTGGGGCATTGAGAAGTAATGTGTCCTCTTCCAAGACATTTAAAGCACTTTATAGAGCTAGTTTTCTCTTGCATACTAGCCTTAGGGGCTTGCTTTTCTATTGTCTTCCCCTTATCATCTTTGGGCTTAGAAGATGTCACCCCTAAGATGCCTTGACCTTGGTCTTTCTTTGGATAAGAGTGAGAGCCATAATATTTTGAAGTAGACTTCTTTTTAAGTTGTTGCTCTACCCTTATTTCCCAATCTAAGTTAGCCTCTACATTGTCCTTCCCATGGAAGTATGAGAGGTTAATGTTAGCCTCTTGAGGCTTTCTTTCCTTTTCTCTTCTATGGGAGTGAGGTCTAAGATGTGACCTATGCCTTCCTTCGTAATAGTCACGAAGTTCTTCACTTAGGCTCTTGCAAGAGTTATGACTACTATAGGAGACATGTTTTTCTCTTTTTATTTCTTTCATTATTTTTCTTCTTTCTTCCTCTCTTATTTTCTTTCTTTCATCTTGACTTATTTCTTCCACTCTTTTTTTTCCTTTTTCTTTTCTCTCGTGTTATTCTTTCCATAACTTGAGGGAACTCAACTCATCTAAGATTCTAGATAAAGGATCTTTATGACTAGTACCCTTGCCATTAACACTAGATGAATGATGACTCATGTTGGTTCCTAAGTTGTGGTTCTTTCTTGTTGGAGGTTTGAAAACAAAAGGTAAAAGAAAATATGGTTGAAACTAGCCAAAATAAACACTAAAAGAGGTGTGAAAGATAAGGTAAAAAACTAACTGGTAAAAGGAAAGCTATCTAGGCGGTTTGACAATGGAAGGTAAAGGAAATAAGCTATGAAAGTAAGCAAGAAATGTAAACTAGGCGAATCCTAAGAGTGTTTGGATGACCACATTCAAGGTTCCCAACAAAACACTCACTATCCTAAGGAAAAATTGCCTAAAATTATTACACACAAATGGAAGTTTGGTAACCTATTGGCGGCTCCCAACACACTTCCAATGAAAGGCCTTTTTGTTACAAAACTTGAAAGCAATGAAGGTAAGTAAATTGCAAATTAAAAAATTACAAAACGTCCTCAATTTTGGTGGTTTTTCTCTCTTTGGTGATTCACTCAATTTGGAATGCTTCTTAGTCCAATAGCTCTTAAGGTGGTTGGCCCCTTTCTTCTTGACTCAAATTCTTCAAGGGATGGCACCAATCCTCCTTCCAATTCCCTATATGGCAACCCACAAACAAGGAAACAAAGAGACAAGCAATAAACAAAGACCAAAAAATATGAAATGAAAGCTAAACCAATGGATTTTTAACAAGAAAATTTTTCAAGGATTATTCAACAATTAAAGAAATGAAAAGGACATAGAAGCAAGCTAGGACTCAAAGAGAAACTTAGAATGATTCTAGAGTAGAGTAAAAAAACAAAAAAAAAACTCAACAAACCTCTAGCTTTGGAACTTTTTTTCACAGTAATTTTCAATTGAAATTTAGGAACTAAGATTGGTATAAGATAGGAACCAATTATAGAATAAATTTTGAGCCAAAACAACAACCACACTTCCCTTTCACTTTTTTTTTCTGGATACTGATTTTTCTGCCAACTTGTGTGATTTTTATTATTTTTTCCTTTTATCCAAACCACCTGGTTCTTTTTTTATAACTTTTTTTTCAAATGTATAGAAAATTAAGTAAAAATTTCAGCTCAAAATTCAAAGTAACCAATTCTCAGTAATTTTTACAAGTTTGTATGTCCAAGCTGCCAACACCAACGATTTTTTTTTTTAACCATGGTATATTGATTGCCTTGGGCTTACTTTCAACCTTCCTATGTATGTTGAACTCACTAGGATTGTTTACCACAGTTTTAGGAGTTCAATATTCACTTAGGATCAACATTTCAGCCAGCAATTCAATCACCAAAACTCAAATTCACAATAGACACAATCAAAAGGAAATCTAAAAGTTCAAGAAAAGGTTCACAATCAAAGACTCTCTAAGAATTTTGCATGAACATGTTAAGGACTAATTAACATGAAAGATTTGACTCAAATCAAATAATAGTCTAAATTAATTTCATACACTCATGAACAAATGAGTTAGACAAAGAAACAAGAAAAAAAAAAATTCAGCACAACATAAGAAATCTTATGAGACAAGTTTAATTTCATGACTAGACATGACTTCTATGACAAAACTACAATAGGTGAACAAGTCACTCTAGATTTTTGAGGTTTTCTTATACTTTAATATTTTTGTACGAATTTTATGATTTAGGTTTCAGCCACAAAAAATAACAAGACAAAACTCAAAGGAACCTAAACTCAACACAATTCATGGTTCAAGAAAAAGAACAAGATATTTGAACCATAGAAAATCAAATCTAGCTTCTATAGCAAGTTTAATTGGTGGAAACTCTAAAGAATCATGTTAACAACATTTAGCACAAGACATGTGAGGAGATACATGGAGAAAAATAAAGAAACAACAATGGAAGAGAAGGTAAAGCAAAAAATTAATGGAGGTTAAAGGAGCACCTACTTGAAGCTCTTGTGCTTTGATTACCACTTGATGGAAGCTTGCTTGTGGGGCTTCTATGGAGGCTGGATCTTTGAGCTTCAATGAGGTCCTTCAATGGTGATTTTACACCATGGAGATGCAGCGGAAGACAAAGGAGAAGAGGTGAGAGGAGGCGCCATCCACTACGGAATAAGCCATGGAAGAAGGAGCTTCACGACCAAGATGAGCCTTGGATAAGAAGCTTGGAGAGGATGCTTCAATGGAGGAAAAGAAAGAGGGAGCGAAAGAGAGAGGGGGGAGCACGAAATTGAAGGAAGAAAAAGGGAGAGAAGTTTAACTTTGAGTTGTGTCTCACAAGACTCTCATTCATCAAAGTTACAACAAGTGTTACACATGCTTCTATTTATAGACTAGGTAGCTTCCTTGAGAAGCTTTCTTTAGAAAACTTCCTTGAGAAGCTTCTTTGAGAAAAATTCCTTGAGAAGTTAGAACTTAGCTACACACACCCTCTCATAACTAAGCTCACCTTCTTCAGAAGCTTGCTTAAGAAGATTCCTAAAGAAGCTAGAGCTTAGCTACACACACCTCTCTAATAGCTAAGCTCACCTCATTGAGATGAGAAGCTAGAGCTTAGCTACACAACCCCTATAATAACTAAGCTCACCCCTATGCCAAAAAAAACATGAAAATACAAAAAAATTCCTTACTACAAAGACTACTCAAAATGCCCCGAAATACATGGCTAAAAACCTATACTACTAGAATGGCCAAAATACAAGGCCTAAACGAAGGAAAAACCTATTCTAATATTTACAAAGATAAGCAGGCTCATACTTAGCCCATGGGCTCGAAATCTACCCTAAGGCTCATGAGAACCCTAGGGCCTTCCCTTGGATCTCTGGCCCAATCTACTTGGAGTCTTCTATCCAATGCCCTTGCGGGGTAGGATTGCATCATTTGTTCTCTGCACATAATTCGCAATCAATTCAGACCTCTTTCACGTTGTCACGCTCTCTGTTTTTTTCTGTGCAAATCATGCTTAAAAAGGGCTTTCTGACCTTGAAGGCGCGCTTAACGCCATTCTCGCCCTTAGCGCGAGTAAGTGATATTTGGCTTAGTGCCAATCTTGCGCTTAGCGTAGAAGAGACAACTGCCTCGCTTAGCAAGCTGCATACGCGCTAAGCGCGTGCTGACATGGAAGAACTCTCTTTAGGCTTATCCTCATACGCTAAGCCACTGCTATCTCGCTTAGCGATTTGGTCTCGCTAAGCGCATGGTTCAGGCTTAACGAGACAACACTTTTTGAACCTTCATAATTTTCTCCTTTTTACCTGAAATTGAAGTAAAATTTACATTAAATTCAATAGGAAGGCTTCTACTAAGCACAAATGAAAACTAAACTAGAAATATTTACAATCCTACAAAAAAATAACCATAAATTGGGAGATTTATTTACATTTTGGAAAATTTTCTATACAAAAATTATTCGTAAAAGACGATTAACAAACTCCCCAAATTTACAGTTTTGCTTGTCCTCAATAAAGAAAGAACATATCACTTGTCCTGAAGTGACATGCTCACAGTAGTTATTCAAAAACAATGTTTGTTCCAAAGAATTCAATCACATGACATGAATGGCAATCAATGCTTCAATCAACAACTTCTTACAGGACATGCAGCTTTCCAAAGATGTGAACATGATTATTAAGGAACACAGTTGAAATAAGCTAGTAAGAATTACATATATCAAGGAAGGATCATTAACCAAAGCCTCACAGTCACTGTTTCACTCAAGCACAAGTGTTTAGTCTTATTCAACAATTAACAACTAACACAAGTCTCAATCTTTGCAATTCATCTCATGCCATACAGTCAAGAACACACAAACTGAATTCAAATGACTTTTCTAGGCTTGTAATGAGGCTGGGCTGCAAACAATTCATGGTTTTCTAGGATGCAAAAGCTTAGTTTCTAAGAGAGCATTCATCCTTAGATCAACCATTTTCTTTTTATTCCAGCTCTATTGCTTGCTTTTCCGCACTTAGCTTTTCTTTTTCTTAATTAGTAGCACACACACTTTTATTTTATACTTACAATTTTGTTTTTTTTAATACTTGCTGCTTATTAGATGACTGTGTGTGTCGCTCTTTTCTTACCATTACAAGCTTTCACCCTATAATTCCCCTAAATTTGGGAAAATTTGCATTGAACCAAAATTTCCTTTTATGAATGATGCTCTCCTACAACCTAAGACAAGGTAGAAGGAGATAAACTGTATAGGCTCAAGGTTCAATTAAACAATCATACTTTCAGCTCAAAATGGGTGCAAGGGATAAATCAATCATGCACAAGGTAAGCTTTTTAGCTAAGTGTCTATATTCAATCAAAACATGGCCTTCATCCTCTTCAAACTCATGTATTCATTCCATACTCAGAGATTCATTCAAAAACCATTACTTACTTCTAGTCGTTCTCTCACAATTAAGGATCACACTTTAACCGGGTTATGGCTAATGCATTCCTTCACAATCAACTTGACAAACCAACTAACATTTTCAGTCATAATCCTAATTCCATGTTCTTTCTCTTCTAATATCCGCATACTCATTCAAGGCATATGATCTGTGCATTTCAGTTCACTCACATCATACAATTGATCACCGAATTTCAAAACAAAGCATCAAACCATTGGATAATATCAATGCACAGTTCAATCACGCTTTATACAAGTTACCAAATAACCAAAAACCATAAACTGAAATTTAAAAGCTAAAACATAAACATAAATCTAAAGACTAAAACATAAACATAAACATAAATCTAAATTATAAAATGTACTAAAGACGAGATAATAATAAAACTGTTCAAAAAGCATGGAAATAAAAATCCTGATCTTGTCAATGATCTTGTGCATGCTCATTCAGGTCCAGTGCTGGTGCAGATGATGGATCCTAAGAAAGAGGTAGGTCCAACACTGGTGTAGATGGCTCAGGCTTAGGCTGAGGAGATGGCTCTGGTACTACAACATCCTCCTGAACAATAACTGGATCAGTCTAAAAAATGAAAGGCTCGGGTGGAGTGGGCTCTGAGGCCTCTAGAATGTCATCCTCCTAGTCCTGTTGAGGCTCCTGGGCTGTAGAGGCCTCACCCCCTCCCAAAGGAGAAGGCTGGACTCCTGGCTAGGCCACCTTCTAAAGAAACTCCTCGACGCTCATAACTGGCCGCTGCTGGACCACATCCTGCAAACTCTGCATGATCAAGAGCTGGCCCTGATGCAGGCTTTTCAAAATAGACAAAGAAGGATCTAAGCTCTGAGCGGAGGGACCTGGAAGAACTGAAACTGCTGGTGGTGGTAGGAAATGAGAGGTAGAAGGAGCTGAGGTAGGGGGAGCTGAAGTAGATGATGCCTCAGATCCTCAGGCCCTAGATTTGCAGGTTCCCCAAAAAGTGACCGAAGGGTCATCCAGGTTCCAACAATTCTTTTTAATATAAGCCAAATTAATGGCTGGGCTCAGGGATTCAAAGGTCAGAGAATCAGATGTGACTCCTTGGGCCTTGCATAAAGCAATAATAAGGGCTGGAAACCTAGCCTCAAGGAGTCATGCTGTGCGATGAGAGAAATCTGACTTGAGATTAGGGATCCCAAGTTCATATTCATCTGTATTACAAGCCCATAGATTAACTAATCCCTATCTAAAATATGAGATGTAGGGGCTAAGTTAGAAAAAGATAGAACACTCCAGGTCTTGGCCAGAGTAGTAAGATTCTTCCTCAAAATCTTTAGAGGCAGCCCATCTGCATTCAGCTCAAATCCCCTCCTAGGGATACATAGACGGGTTGCAAGCTCTTGAGGATCTCGCCTCATGATCGAGGCCATACCTGAATCAAATAAACATTAAAATGCAGTAATTAGGAAGTGATCCTAGGTCGTCTCCCAACGACCAATGATCAACCAAACATTCATAACAAATAGTAGGAAAATAGTAACGAATTGGGGGGGGGTTGTTTTTTTTTTTTTTGTAAATTAAATAGCGAGTAAAATTGAATTAGAAAATATCAGAATTAAAAACACGTTGCTTCCCCTTGGTTCACAAGCAAGTCTCTTATCCTAGGTTACGAGAGTTTATCCTTTATTAGTTCAACCACTTAATCCAACCCTAAATTAAATTACTAAGTGAAATTTAACATAAGGCATTCATTATGTGATTAAGCAACACATACACCAATTAATCATAAACGATCATTAAGCATGAACGTAATTAAGCGCAGAGGCAATTAATCAAGCACTAAGCATGCATGAATTAATAGCAACAAATTCAGAGTAATTAGTGAAGAGAAAAAACTAAACAGAATTTAAAAGTAATAATAGAACCTCTAAGAGAACTGTGCTTGATCCTCAAGAGAAAGCAACGCTGGAGACTTAGCCTTCCATTAATCAATAGAGAACGAAATTATAGATCGAAGAACGAAATTTTATTGCTAAAATGAAAAGTCAAAACTGGAATTGCAAAACGAAAAAGTGTCTAAGAAAAGCCTAAAACTAAAAAACGTAAATAGGAGAGAGAGAGAAGAGAGAGATCCTAAACTAGAACCTTGGTGTTGTTATATAGTTTTTCCAGCCCCAAAGGTTACAAATCTGTTTTAAATCCAAGCCCATAAATAAAATAAAATCAAATCTAGATAAGATAAGATAAGATATAGATGAAATAATATCTAGATGAGATCAAATCTAAATAATATCTAGATAACATAAAGTCTAGATAAGATAAAATTTTGTAGAATAAAATAGTCTGTCCTCTTCAAGTCCAAGCCCAATTCTGGATTCAAGCCCAATGCTTCATTAATTCCTGAAATTAGATTAAAAACATCAAATTAGTTGAATGGGCCCAAATAATAAAATTGCCTAATTAATGGCACATCAAAACCCCCCATACTTAGCCTTTTGCACTCCTGGGCAAAATGAAACAAAGAACAAAATCCAAGGATATCAAAGAGAGACAAACAAAAACATTTACATATTTCTCAATGAACATCAAGGAATGAAAGGAATGGGTAACATCTAACATGAAGAGATCCAAAGAGTCAAGACATTCGTGGAAATCAACCCAATCATGGCAAAATAGTTAATCCGCTCAAGAATGAAAAGTGATAAAGCCTCACAAGATATACACTCTATCTCTCAAGTGTCTAGGTTACTGTTTACTCTCGAAGCACCCATGAAAACAAACACCACATAGACTTGGCAAAATTCTAAAATTGACCAACAACTTGACAAACACATGCACATGAGGATCAAAAGGTCTTTAAAGGTTGTAATGGGGCCAAGGACAAGGTAGGGAAAAAAAATGGAATAAGTAGCTAAATCCCAAAGGAATAGAGGAGCAATGGGGAATAAGTGGAAATTAAGCACAAGTAGTAAACCCAAACCTTCTAATATCAACAAAATCAACCAAGGCTTCCAAATCAAGTCCTCATAACAAGACCTCATTTATTCAACTTCACTTTTTTTTTTTTTTTGAACAGTACAAATTTGCAGAATTTGCAGCAATTGAATTTTTTTTTCTTTTTTTTTTCACTTCTTTTCTTCTTTTTTTTTTTAGATAGTACGAATTTGAAGATTAAA
The DNA here is from genome assembly GCF_004193775.1 of Glycine soja. Classification (NCBI taxonomy): domain Eukaryota; kingdom Viridiplantae; phylum Streptophyta; class Magnoliopsida; order Fabales; family Fabaceae; genus Glycine; species Glycine soja. The sequence goes on along the minus strand of NC_041009.1, from coordinate 33,814,887 downwards.
GCAAGAACCAGGCAATATATATATATACATCAAGCATGGCCAAAATAAAACATTAAGCATGGCCAAAAATCATATCTTCCAATGAAACATACCCCCCCACACTTATTCCAAAACAATTCCAAAGCTCCAAAATTCCTTAAGGGTAAGGTGTTATCATGTTTTTTCACTTAAGGCTTGTAATGAGCTTCAAAACATAGAAAGGGGAACATAGGCTCAAATGGGCTATCAAAGGAATTAATTCAAGTTAAGTCCATTTGGCTAGAAGCTTATAAGAACAAAATTGCCTAAATCATTTCCAAATATGCATGTGAATTAGGAAGCATCAACAAGAATCAAGCCAAGGCTATTGTGCAAGCAATCAATGGGGCAAAACACACCAAAAGATTATGATGATGGATGGCTCAAATTCTCACAAAGGTAAACTTATCACTTTCAAATTGAGCTTTCAAAACTATCATGACATGTAGAGGAAAAACAAGGATTTCGAATCACAAAATGTCAAGAGACTTTTATTTTCAGAACAATTACCCATTTCTTGAACATATCCTATAATTCAAAGAAAAATATGCAAAGTTGTACATACAAACAGAACTGACCTAAAATATTAAACTAGAAACCCAACAAAACTAACAAAATTAACAAAATTAACAAAACTAGAAAAACCAAAACCAAAGAACTCCCCCCCATACTTAAACAACATATTGTCCTCAATGTAGCACAATTAAAAGATTAAAAGCAATTAGACCATCAAATAAAATCGGACAAATGTAATAAAAGTAAAGAAGGAGATAGGAAAGAAAAACTCCCTAAGTCATGGTGGAGGAAGAGTTGGGTGGAGTAAGGAAGTCTCTTCCACCACTACGTCCACTAAAGAAGGGTTTGTGAGGAATGGCTTAAGTCGGTGTCCATTGACCTTGAAGCTCTTGTTTGTGGAGTCGCTTTTGATCTCAACTGTACCATAAGGAAAAACATTAGTAACAACAAAAGGACCAATCCACTTAGACGTCAACTTACCACTCATGAGTCCAAGCTTAGAATTATACAATAACACTTTTTGCCCGACCATGAAGTCCTTCTTAATTATCATGCTATCATGGAACTTCTTGGTCTTTTCTTTGTAGAACTTGGCATTCTCGTAGGCTTCTAGGCGGATCTCATCTAACTCGCTCAGTTGCAACTTTCTTTCCTCACCAGCTTGATCCATAGAGAAGTTACAGGTCTTCACTGCCCAATACGCTTTGTGCTCAATCTCCACTGGAAGATGACATGCCTTTCCAAAGACAACCCGATAAGGAGACATTCCTATGGGTGCTTTGTAGGCAGTCCTATGTGCTCAAAGAGCATCATCAAGCCTGGTACTCCAATCTTTCCTGCTTGGCTACACAATCTTCTCTAAAATTCTCTTGATCTCCCTGTTAGAGATTTTTGCATGTCCATTGGTTTGGGGGTGGTATGGTGTGGATACCATGTGTACAACCCCGTACTTTTTAAGCAAGGCATGCATTGATTTGTTGGAAAAATGGGTTCCTTGATCACTAACGATTGCTTTAGGTACTCCAAACCGGCAAAACAGATTATATCTGACAAAATCTACAACAACCTTAGCATCATTAGTTCTAGTGGGCTTGGCTTCCACCCATTTTGAAGCATAATCAACTGCAAGGAGAATGTAAACATAACCAAAAGATATAGGAAAAGGGCCCATGAAATCTATACCCCAGACATCAAACACTTCACAGAATAGCATAGGTTGCTGAGGCATTTGTTGTCGCCATGTAAGTGCACTTCCTGCTCTCTAACACTGCTCACAAGTGCTACAAATCTTCCATGCATCTTTAAAGATGGTGGGCCAATAAAAGCCATAGTCAAGCACTTTGCGAGTTGTCCTTTGAACACCCAGATGACCTCCCGATGTGGAAGAATGACAGAATTGCAGGATTGAGTCAGTCTCATGATCTAGAATGCATCGTCTAATGACCTAATCACTGCACAATTTCCACAAGTAGGGGTCATCCCAAATAAAATGCTTAGCATCACTTTTAATTTTATCTTTTTGAGCCTTAGATGCTAAGGGAGGAAAAATAGAAGCAACTAAATAATTGACAATGTTAGCAAACCAGGGAGTAGAAAGAGAATCAGAAATACTATACAATATATATAAATGATCATCAGGGAAATCATCCCGAATGGGTGAGTCCTCATCAGACACATGTTCGATCCGACTCAAATGATCAGCAACTAAATTTTGTGCTCCGCTCCTATCACGGATCTCCAAGTCAAATTCTTGGAGCCAGAGCATCCATCGGATCAACCTAGGCTTTGAATCAGCCTTCTTTAAGAAGTACTTTAAAGCTGCATGGTCAGTATAAACAATAATGTGAGTACCAAGCAAATAAGAACGAAATTTTTCAAGAGCAAAAACTATTGCTAGTAGCTCTTTCTCAGTAGTCGTATAATTCGCTTGGGCAGCATCTAAAGTCCTAGAAGCATAATATATCACCCTAGGCAATTTATCAATTTTTTGAGCAAGGACAGCCCCCAATGCATAATTGGATGCATCACACATAAGCTCAAAAGGGACTGTCCAGTTGGGTGCCTCGATGATGGGGGTGGTAGTCGGTGCTCTTTTGAGGCAATCAAAAGCCTCTTTGCATTTATCATTAAAGTCAAACTCTACCTTCTTTTGCAACAAGTTGGATAGTGGAAGGGCTACTTTGCAAAAATCTCTTATAAAGCGCCTGTAGAATCCTGCATGACCAAGAAAAGATCGCACCTCTCGCACGCAAGAGGGGTAAGACAATTGTGAAATAACAGAAATTTTTGCAGGATCTACTTCAATGCCCTTATTGGAAATAATGTGGCCTAAAACTATACCTTGCTCAACCATAAAATGACATTTTTCAAAATTTAGAACAAGGTTAGTTTCTGTGCATCTATTCAAAACCTTTTCCAGACTATCCAAACAATTATCAAAAGAGGATCCATATATAGTGAAATCATCCATAAACACCTCTATGCAATTTTCTAAAAAATCACTAAAAATACTAATCATGCACCGCTAGAAGGTACCAGGGGCATTGCACAGGCCGAAAGGCATCCTCCTATAGGCAAAAGTGCCGAAAGGGCAGGTGAATATGGTCTTTTCCTGATCCTCAGGAGCAATAGTGATTTGCATATAACCAAAAAAACCATCAAGGAAACAGTAGTGAGATTAACCTGTCAGACGTTCAAGCATCTGGTCTATGAATGGCAGGGGAAAATGGTCCTTTTTGGTAACTTGTTTCAGCCTCCTATTGTCGATGCAGACTCTCCAACTGTTCTGCACCCGAGTAGGAATCAACTCCTCCTTCTCATTTTTTATCACAATGAGGCCGGTTTTCTTCGGGACTGCCTGGACGGGACTCACCCATTGGCCGTCGGAGATAGAATAAATGATTCCAGCTCGCAAAAGCTTGGTTACCTCATTCTTCACTACATCAAGAATCACCGGGTTGAGTCTTCTCTGTGGCTGTCTTACTGGTTTAGCTCCATCTTCTAAATTTATTCGATGCATACATGTGGATGGGCTAATACCAGGAATGTCTGCCAGGGTCCAGCCTAGAGCCTTCTTATGCTTCTTGAGGACTGACAACAGCTTCTCCTCTTGCTCATCAGCAAGGGAGGCAGATATAATTACTGGAAAACTATTGCTATCATCCAAGTAAGCATATTTTAAATTTGATGGCAGAGGCTTCAATTCTGGTGTGGGCGGCTGGATAATGGTAGAAGGAGATGGTTTCTCAGCCTGTACCTCATAAAGAAAGTCAGAGGTATGTGTACTTCCTGAAACATGGTTAGTTCTATCTGACTCTATAAAATCAATCTCAAGAGGTAAAACATCACCAGTCATGTAATCAATATCAAATTCAGATTCACTCTCAGTATCAAACATATGATCAAGTACAAATTCAGATTCAATGCATGAAGAGTGATAGGCATGCAGATTAGAATGAAGATCATTCATGTATTCATCAACAATATGGTCAATTATTTCAACATGAAATATAGAAAGATCTTCAGATGGGTGTTTCATAGCATCAAGAATATTAAAATGAACAGTTATATCACTAAACTCCATAGATAGTGTGCCTGCATATACATCTATCTTAGTTCTAGCAGTTTTCATAAAAGGTTTGCCTAGAATGATGGGAACTGATCCTTTAGAAAATCCCTCCTCCATATTCAAAATATAAAAATCAATAGGGAAAATCAGTTCACCAACTCTAACTAAGACATCCTCTATGAAACCAGCAAGATAGGCAACACTTCTATTAGCTAAATGAATTACCACATCAGTTGACTACAAGGGACCAAGAGATAGAGAATTAAAAATAGACAGAGGCATCACACTAACCGAAGCTCCTAAATCTAGCATGGCATTGTCAAACTTACGGTTCCCTATAATACAAGGTATGCTGAATGTACCTGGATCTTTACATTTTTCCGGGATTTGGGGAACAGATTTACCAATCAATGCGGAGACATTTCTGCCCATACTAATTCTTTCACTTCCTTTAAGCTTCCGCTTATTAGTGCACAGTTCCTTCAAGAATTTAGCATATCTTGGAATTTGCTTTATTGCATCCAGCAGAGGTATGTTTACCTCTACTTTTCTAAAGGTTTCCAAGATCTCCTTCTCTACCTCTTCCATTTTTTTGTTGGAAATTGCTCTTGGAGGGAATGAAAGATGTTGGATCGAGTGGCCTTAGAATAATTTAGAAGGGGGGGTTGAATTAATTATTCCTAAACCTTTACCAATTAAAAATTACTCTTTTAAGGCTTTTACTAAATTGTTAAGAGAATGAGGAGTAGAAGAGAAACTTAACAAAAAGTAAAAGCAGAAATTAAATGCACAACGGAAAGTAAAAGAGTAGGGAAGAAGGAAACAAACACACAAGAGTTTTTATACTGGTTCGGCAACAACCCGTGCTATGGGTTCCCCCAACTACGGGAGAATTGTTTTACTTGACAATGATGTTGACTGTCTGTAGAGGACCAAACTCATTTGAGGATATCTGAATAGTTGCTAGTGTTCAATATCCTACATATAGAGAAGCATGTTTTGCTATGGGTTTTTTACAAGATGATAGAGAATTCATTGACTCAACCAAAGAAGCAAAAGACAGGGGCTCAGCACATTATCTAAGGAAGGTTTTTGTATTATTACTTTTGACAGGTACAATGAACAAACCTGAAGAAGTTTGGGCCCAAACTTGGCATTGGTTAGCTGATGACATTGTGTATAATCATTGAAAATCAACAAGCACACTAGGTTAGTTTACATTTATCTTGCCACAAAAAAAACTTGATCATAATCATAATGTAACTTTTTTTTGAAATGTCTTAGAATTACATTTTGATGATGACAACCTGAAGAATTTGGTATTACGTGAAATTGAACAACTGTTGCAAGCCAATCAAAGATCACTTAGAGACTATCCTTCAATGCCCTATCCTGAGAATGGAAATTTGGCAACTTATCTAGACAATAACCTCATATTGGCTGAGCTAAATTACAACAATGAAGAGCTCAGATTAGAATTCCTGCAACTTTTTTCTCAAATGACAAGTTTATTAACTACATCACAAACATTTAAACCCCCAAATTTTGCTTTGCTTATTTTTCTGTTCTGAATTTAGCTCTACAATTTCAAGCTGCTATTAATGAAAAACAATTTCCATAACTACAGACCAACAAGCAACAATTTATAACCAAATTATTCAGGCTGTCAATCCAAATGAAGGTTGCATGTTTTTCCTGTATGGATATGGAGGTATAGGAAAAACATTCATCTGGAAAGCACTTGCAAGTTCATTAAGAGCTAGCAATAAAATTGTAATTATGGTTGCTTCTAGTGGCATAACTTCTTTGTTATTGCCTGAAGGAAGAACAACACATTCAAAATTCAAGGTTCCTACTCCAATTTTTGAAGACTCAACATGCAATATCCACCAAGGAACACAATTAGCTGAATTATTGAATGAAGCAAGCCTGATCATCTGGGATGAAGCCCCATGGCTCACAAATTTTTTTTTGAAGCACTTGATCAAAGTCTAAGAGATATTATTAAGGCCAAGTCCAGTTCTGATAAAATCTTTGGAGGTAAGGTGATGGTGTTTGGTGGAGATTTTTGACAAATTCTGCCAGTCATTCCTAAGGGCAGTCGCTCTGACATTGTTAATGCAACAATAAATTCATCTTATCTATGGAATTATTGCCACATTTTAACACTATCGAAAAATATGCGTTTAGAAAGCAACATACATGTAATAGATAGAAGAGAAATTGCAGCTTTTGCACAGTGGATCATTGATATTGGTGATGGGATTATTGGGCAGCAAAATGATGGCTATGCTACAGTTGAAATCCCACAAGATCTATTGATCACAGAATATGATGATCTAATCCATAGTATAGTTAATTCTACATTCCCAGATTTACGTCAGCATTACACTAGCTCTGAATACTTCCAATCAAGAGTGATATTAGCTTCAACAAATGAAACCATGAAACATGTTAATGATTATATACTATCATTGATCCCAGGTAATCATACCATAGCTCATCTAATCGTTATTATTTATGTCTTATTTTTGTATATCATGCTTAGTCTAAATTGTCCAGCATTAACACCCATAGAAAGAAAAATTAGCATCTATATGGTAACTTTATAAATTTGAACAATCCTTATTCTTTATTTTATATGCTAATTACAACACATGGAATATCTAAGTGCTGATTCAGTAGACAAATCAGAAACACTTGAAAGTTGTCATTTCCGATCGCTGACTAGTGAATTTCTTAATTCATTAACATCTGGTCTACCCAATCATAGTATCAAAATCAAAATTGGATCACCTATAATGATCTTAAGGAACTTAGATCAAACTCAAGGACTGTGTAATGATACTAGATTAATTGTTACAAGGCTAGCCAAACATGTCATTGCAGCTGAGATAAATTCTGGCAAAAATGTTGGTCATAATGTTTATATCCCAAGAATGTCTATGTCTCCTTCACAATCACCATGGCCTTTTAAGCTTTTGAGGAGACAGTTCCCATTAATGCTTTCTTATGCAATGAAAATTAACAAGTCTCAAGGGCAATCACTATCTTCAGTTGGACTTTACTTACCCAAACTAGTCTTTTCACATGGTCAATTATATGTCGCATTGTCAAGGGTAAAATAAAAAAAAAGGCTTAAAGTTATAATACATGATAAAGACAAAAAAAATCAAATTCTACGACCAATGTGGTTTTCAAAGAGGTCTTCACAAATCTTAAAAGGTAAATTCAGTTTCTAAATATTGTCAATTGTTATTTTGCATGCCATAATATTCGACAATTGCTCATCCACCCTCTAATATGCAGTTAGATACAAAATGATAACAGCCAACATCCCATACATAAGCTTCAAACAACAACTCTTCCATTATCAGGTACATAATCTTATTTGTTGTATGTTAATGTACTATGTTTCTGCATAGACCACCACCATTCAGCAGCATTCAGCTAAAACAACAACATGCCATACAGTTTTTTAAAATAAACATTCAGCAATCATGTAGTATGGCTTTTGGCTTTCAATTGGTAATGTATGTTCCATGTAAACAACGTAAATTGGAATCCATGGTATAACTTAATTAATTTGTCCCAACTTATGGTTTTGCTTTTAATATTTTATGGTTCTGTACTCTGTAAATTCTTTTTGGGTTAAATTTAAACTTCTAAAATACACTTTTTCCTAACTTATTATACATGCTTGGATATTTCTCATACACAATTTTCAGGTCTTTTGCTATGTCCAGATATTTTTAAATTTACTCTTTCAGTACCACACTTGGTTTTAATTTTTAGACACATGGATATGAAATCATATCAATTTTTTTATTTCTTAGATTTCTTATGAACATATATGGTCCATTTAATCGCATGATTAGTTGTTTATTGTGAGCCAAGGCAATTAAATCAATGCCATTAAGTACAAAAAAACAAACAAAATTGAATTGTGTGAATAGAAAGCTAAACATTGTTATTGTAAAAGTTGCAAATGCTTAAATGAAATTCAAATCATTTCTTTTATAAAAAAACACGGGCATATATAATAGGCAGCATAATCATGTATACGTCCAACCTTGATTAATGACTATGCTAAAAAATTATTATTTTAATTAACAAGGGCAGACAACAATAATTTTTTAACATATTCATATATATATATATATAGTTAAACGATCGTGTAATTTTGGTTAAAAGTTTTTATTAATTAAATATTTAGAATATGTATAATTCTTTTGTTAGGACCACTAATATTTAAATACTATGAATATATAATTTTTTTTCAATCCAATCACCTATAAGATTATAATATGAAATATTTTTGAATTCCACCATTTTGACAAGTATTTGACTTAATTAGTTTTCCAATTAAATATATTATTAGACTTTTACTATAATTAGTCTCATTCATTTTATTTCATCAATTGTGCCAAATGTCATATGAATCTAATTATTATCAATTACAACATTTAACACGTTTCTTTTAAATCATCACCATAATTTGTTATGATAAATTCTTTTCCCTGCATTTTTTAAAATATAAATATTGGTTGTGACATTTATCAACAAAAAAAAACACTTCACCTGCCTCCACCACTAGAGATACATTCAGAATGATTCAGCTGCATCCTCACGTCCAATCTTTAGACCCAGCATTGAATGCTCCACAATTCCCGAACTGCTTAGTAAGTCGCCACTTACACACTTGGAAAAAAAACCTTCATTGGAGCTTGTAGGCCTAGGATCTTCTTCATCAATGGATTCCTTTGCTTCTTGGAAGATGAATGGTAGCGGAATGGAGAAGGAAGAGAGAGAGGAGACGCCACTTCAAGGAGAATATGAGTTTAGAAGAAGCTCACAACCATAGGAGACCATGGATAAGAGCTTGGAGGAAGAAGGAGATGAATGAAGGGAGAGGAAGACAAGAGCATGAAATTTTGTGCTCTAAAAGAGCTCTGAAATCTGAAGTTTAATTTTCAAATGATCTGTCATACCCTAATTTCGTCTGGGGACCATCTGTTTGTTGGGATGCGACCCTCGCTTGACCACTTCGAGGTACTTGACACCCTTCGTTAGGCAATCCGTGAAGTTCCGCGACATGTCGGGAGTTAAAAGGAAGTGTTAATGCGCAATCCGTAAAGTTCCGTAACATTCCGGAAGCCAAAGAAGGGACAATTGCGTAATCTATAAGGTTTCGTGACATTATGAAAAGAAAACAAGTATCGTTACGTAATTCGTAAAGTTTCGTAACATTACGGAAAAAGAATCAGCAAAAAAGGGCAGAGGGAGGTGTATTTAGTAAACAGGGGTGTACAAATAGCAATCAGGCCCACTTGGGCCTTCCAGGATGTTCCAACAGAAGGTGGTGCCTTTTGGGTGAAACAACCCAGCTCGCTTGGGCGAGCTGGGCGGCAACCACCTCCCTCTTTTCCCCAATAAATTGGGGAAGGAGGGCAGAACAAATTCGTTCAGCCCTCCTGGTAATTCGAGAATCACTTGAAATTGGTGAAAAAAATTGGTTCCGTGAAGAAAATCCAAGCCGAGGCGCTTCCGTAACATTTCCGTGGAGATTTTCGCAAATATTTTCAATCTTTCTTCACCGTTCTTCATCCATTCTTCGTTCGCTCTTCGGTCTTCAACCGGTAAGTTCTTGAAACCGAACTTTTCAATTCATTCCATCTACCCTTAGTGGTCCTCATTTGTTTTCGCGTGCTTTTATTTTCATTTCGTTTACTTTTTGTACCCCCTTTTGATGTGCTTCTATCATTTACTTAAGTCATTTTCTCGCCTAATCAAAAAATAAAATAAATTTTCACCGATTATTTGAATTGTAACTTCCGTTAATTTCTGTTCAAATGAAATCCGACCGTTCGATCATGTCGTAACCACGTTGAAAACCAAAAAGAGGTAAAATAATAATATAATAATCAAAAATATCTTTTAGTAAAATAAACCAAAAAAAATCAATCGGACGTTTCTCTTTGGGATTTTTCTTTCTTAATCGAACCGACTAATAACCAAAGTGAAACTAAGACTAAAATCAAAAACCAAAACTTTTGTCATCGCCTAAAAAAGCCATTTTCAAAGGTCCAACGCCTTGAAACGGTCTTTCCCGCTTTTATTAGTTAAGTGTAGGTTTCTAAAGGCCTAAAATCAACATGTAACTTTACTACCTCTTTAAAAAATAAAGAGAACATTAATGGTCCAATGCCTTAATGTCTTCTATCTTTTTAAAAGAATCGAAAGTTTGTTTAATGGTCCAACGCCTTAAATGACCTTTCATTCAATAAAAACATGTCTTGCAAAAAGGATAAAGACAAACTTAACCTTTTTTCACAAAGAACTACGTAGGTTTGATTTCCTTATCGCAATTAAGGAATACGTAGGAGCAAGGGAAACCCCCTCGTCGACCGCAAAAAGATAAAAAATATAAAAAGTACAAAAAGAAATAAAGACGTAAAAGGGAACATAAAAATTGAAGTCATGTTTGCACATTTAATTAAAGGCTGTCGTCTCTTGTGACGGACGCGTGGGGTGCTAATACCTTCCCCGTGCATAAATACAACTCCCGAACCTTTCACTCAAAGTTCGTAGACCACGTCTTTTCCGGTTTTTCTGACATTTTCCTCAAATAAACGTTGGTGGCGACTTCGCGCATATTCCTTTCTTGGAACACGCACCCGCGAGTCACGCGTTGCCCTCCCGCCGAAGGGTAGGTTGCGACATGATCAAAGTTGAAAAAATGCACACACATGACCTCTATTTATAGCCTAAGTGTCACACAAAATTGGAAGGAAATTTGAATTTCTATTCAAATTTCACTTGAATTTGAAATTGAATTTGTGGAGCCAAACTTTGGAGCCAAAATTTCACTAATTATGATAAGTAAATTTTAGTTATGGTTCAGCCCACTAATCCAAGATCAAGTCCAAGATTCTCCACTAAGTGTGCTTAGGTGTCATGAGGCATGTAAAGCATGAAGGACATGCACAAAGTGTGACTATATGATGTGGTAATGGGGTGTAGCAAGCAAATGCTCACCTCCCCCTCCAAAATTTAATTGGATTGGGCTTCTCCCAATTCAATTAAATTTATTTCTCAGCACACACATCAAATATTCACTTAATGCATGTGAAATTACAAAACTACCCCTAATACAAAAAGTAGTTTAGGTTCCCTAAAATACAAGGGCTGAAAAATCCTACATTTCTAGGGTACCCTACCTACATTATGAAGCCCTAAATACAAGGCCCAAAATAATGAAATCCTAATCTAATATGTACAAAGATAAGTTGGCTCATACTTAGCCCATGGGCCCAAAAGCTACCCTAAGGCTCATGAGAACCTTAGGGCCTTCTCTTGCATCTCTGGCCCAATCTTCTTGGAGTCTTCTATCCAATGCCCTTGGGGGTAGGATTGCATCAATTGTGCCAAATGTCATATGAATCTAATTATTATCAATTACAACATTTAACATGTTTCTTTTAAATCATCACCATAATTTGTTATGATACATTCTTTTCCTTGCATTTTTTAAAATATAAATATTGGTTGTGACCTTTAGCAACAAAAAAAACAACACTTCACCTGCCTCCACCACCAGAGATACATTCAGAATGATTTAGCTGCCTCCTCACGTCCAATCTTCAGACCCTAAATTGAATGCTCCACAATTCCCAAATTGCTTAGTATGCCGCCACTTACACGCTTGGAAAAAAAACTCCACTCACTTTTCACCAACTACTACCTCACTTCACCATTTCTTCTGCAAATAGTGTTTCTTCTCCAAAAATCCACTCCTTCTACGTTTTGAAAAAACCCACTACTCAAACGGCTGCCACCATGAGTTCAAACTCATCGACCGCTTCAAGCAAGGTAAATCTAAAACAAATAACTTAGTAACCTTCTACAATTATTTTAAATATATATTCTAATTCCATTAACTAATTTCTGTGTTGCTTTGTTTGAATTTAAATTGTTAAGATGATAATGTGATGTAATTTATTATCTGGGTTGTCAAATGTCTGGGTTGCTTTTGTTAATACATGCTTAGATTTTCTTTCTCTCTTGTTTTTCTGTTCTATGCACCGAACCAAGCCTTCTCGCTTATTTCATCTTTTCAATACATGCATGGATATATTTTAACTCATTCATATTATCAACTGTTTGTTAAAAATGAAACAAGAAACAAAATATAAAAAAGTGTAGGAAATTTATTTTTGTTAGCCCTTCACTGCCAGACTACAAGTACAAAATGAATTTTTGTTTTTCTTCTACTTATTGATATTAATTGGAAATATGGTACTAGATTGATAAATCATTCATCAAACTTGTGAGAAATATTTGTATAATTTATAATCAGCATGATTTGCCAAATTTACTGATACACAAGCCTCCATTGCATGAGTAAGCGTTATTGGTTAATGTCACAAAAAACATTGTGTAAAGGTTTGTATCAACCGTGTATAGTCTGATGTGAGAGGGATTAGTTACATATATAACATTACAAAACTGTAATTGTGGTTCCTTTCCTCCCTATAATCATACAATGATTCTACCAAATTATAGCCAACTAAATAACAAGATAATAGAATAAAATACAACACATTATGTCCTCATTTACAATATATTTATTTCCCAAATTATTGCTAATCATAATACAATGGGTTATGCAAATGAATTAAAGTTAGAAAAGAACAAAGTTTTTGTAGATAGATAGTAGGTGGACAAAAGCAATTTTTAAACAGCCATCAGGTTACAACCCCAATCCAAGTAAAAATTGGATTAGTTTCTTTTATGTTTTTTTATTATTGTTCCCATTCAGATGAAAACAATTAGTATAGTCTTTGTGATTGTAAAAGAGGAGAATAATTTGGGAGCTATTTTTTTAGACATACTCTTTAACTCATTTAGGGCTATATTCATTTGTCATGTTTATAAATAGTTGCACATTGTAATTGTAGAGCAAAGCTTTTTGCCACCTTCAAAATTTGGAGAGAATATGGAACTTGCAGCACAAGTCATATGTGATGGCAGTATGAGAAAGTCAACTCATACATGTGCGCAAGAACTAATGATATATTGATAGGCTTAATTACTCAGGAATACTTATAATATGCAGAATAGGAATAAAAGGAATATACCTTGTGTGAATGTATGTATACATTATTTTGATGATGCCAAAGGTAAGCGCTTCTCAAGTTTGATCCAAGTCAAGAATTCAAAAATTCAGAAAATAACTCTCAAGAGTCAAAACTCTTAAAAAAGTAACTCCTAAGAGTCACATCTATTCAAGAGATTTTTGAATGGTCACCAAAGGTCTATAAACAGGTGACTTGGGACACAAAATGTATAAGAGAGATATTCCAAGAGAACTTCATTGTCAAATGCTCTCTCAAAAGAAACTCTTGGGCAAACACTTGCAAATCCATTAAGAGTTTCTCCATGAACTTCAATTGCAATCTCCTTCTCTTCAAGAGAGAATTCTTCTTTCTTTCTTCTCATTCAAAGAGATTGATTAAGAGACTAAGGGTCTCTTAAGTTGTAAGGATTCCTGAACACAAGGGATGGGTTGCCCCTGTGTGGTTCAGACTTTGTAAACTGATTTTTACAAAGGGAGTGGAAAATCTCAAGTGGGTTGCTTGAGTACTGGACGTAGGCACGGACTTTGCTTAACCAGTATAAAAACTGTGTTTGCATTCTCTCTTCCCTTATCTCATTCATTTTATTGCAATCAATTTTGTCTTGCATGTTTAAAGAACATTATTAAATTGATTGATGCTTCTTCTGCATTCTGAGCCTAATTCTTCTTTTAGAAGGGGGTTAAAAGTTTGTTAGTGGGAAATTGATTCACCTCTTCTTAAGTTATTGAGGCCGCTGGTCAAACAAGTGGTATCAGAGAAGGATTCTTGTATAAAGTTTAAAAACTTAAAGAATAGATATGGCCTTATCCAACTTTCCATTTCCTGAGGAAATTCTATCAATAGGCTCTTATGTTCAATGGTCAGGGTTATCATTATTGGAAAAATCGAATGCATATCTTTAAAGAAGCCCTAGATTTAAAGATATGGGAAGCCATTAAATTTGATTCCTTTATTCCTACAATGGTAGAGAGAAATGCAACTACATAAAAAAATTAGAGAAGAAAGAAGATGATGATGAAAGAAGAAAGAAGAAGATTCCTCCTTAGCCCCAAAATGCTGAATGCGATCAATCTGGGCACATGAGATTCAATTGTCAAGTCTTCAAAAGAAGAATGAAAAATTTGACAAGATGAATTTCAAAGAGAAGAAAGAAAAGAAAGGATACATCACTTGGGAAGATAATGTCATAAATTGTTCAAGTGATTCAAAGAATAAAATCATAAGTCTGGGTATCATGATGAAAGACTATGAAAACAAAGAAGAGCAAAGTCGATACATTGATAGCAATTTCTCCAAACACATGGCATGCATCAAAGTTTATTCATATTTCTCCCCAAGATAAGTTGATATGTGATTTATGAAGACAACAAACAAGGCCACATTTCTCCCCAAGAAAAGTGAATCTCAAGAAAATTGAATATGTGATTTATGGAGCAACAAAGGCCACTTGATCAACAAGTCCAACAAGTGATATCAAATGATACCAACAGGTCACTTGTCTTTGATTGATTACTTTTGATGCTTGTTTTCTACTTGAGTTTAGACTGTTCTTAATGATTGTGATTGAATTTGATTGATTGTGTTTGATGAATTATGTGTTTGTCTTTGCTTGATTGATTTCAATGTTTGTTAGTTTGATTGATTGATTATATTTTATATTTGATTAATTGTCATTGATGGTTGTTCCTCATTGAGTTTTTGATTATCTTTAAAGAATCCATTAAACTTTTCAAATTAGTTTCATATTTTAAGAAAACTATTTCAAATTTAGAAAATGAAATTTTGAAATTGAAATTTCAAATTTGAAAATTGAAAATTGAAATTAAAATTTGGAAGTTGGAAGTGAAAGTGGAAGTTATTGGAAGTTGAAGTTGGAAATGGAAGTTATTGGAAGTTGAAAGTTGAAAATGGAAGTTATTGGAAGTTGGAAGTTGAAAATGGAAGTTGGAAGTTGGAAGGGGAAGTTACTGGAAGTTGAAGTTGGAAGTTGGAAGTTGGAATTTGAAATTTAAAATTTAAAATTTAAAATTTAAATTTTGAAAATTGAAAATTGAAAATTGAAATTTGAATATTTGAATATTTTTTTTGAATAGAAATTATTGTGCATAGTTAGTTGATTGATAATTTAATTAATTTGATTTGAAATGTTTGATGATTGATTGTATTTGATTGTGTTTGGTTGATGTGTTATTGTACTTGTTTTTGCTTGATTAATATTGAATGATTGTTTTAATGCCTTTTGATATCACTTGATTCTCATACATTGCAACAAGTGGTAACATTTTTCTCCTCTCTATTCATAATTTATTTTTGATGTTGACAAAGGGGGAGAGATAGATAAAAGATATATGAAATCTTTATGAGATAGCTTTTTATATAAGAAATCTCCAACTGTCTCATATAAGCAATCATTGCAAAACAAAGGGGGAGTAAAATTGTATACAAATGGATTTTTGTTGTTGTTGTTGCTCCTAACCTAAAGGTGGTTGTCATCATCAAAAAGTGGGAGAATGTAAATCATGAAGATTTTGATGATGTCAAAAAGATCAAGCCTTGAATAATGAGCGTCATCATCAAAAAGGGGCAGAATGTGGATCATGCATTATTTTAATAATATCGAAAAGAAATTACTTGATTTTCATGATACATTAATTGATATTATACATGCTTGGATATTTCTCATACACAATTTTCAGGTATTTTGCTATGTCCAGATATTTTTAAATTTTCTCTTTCAGTGCCACACTAGGTTTTAATTTTTCCATACTATCTCACTGCAGATTAAATATCCAGTTATCAGAAAACCATTAATCATGCAGTTTACAACATCATTCCACAACAATAGAGTAATCTTATATACCCACTGATTTTTTTTTGTTCTTTCATTCATGTAGTTTCATTTTCTTTTTCCTACTATGTTTTTTTGCAGGATGCCATAGAAGTGCCTTTTTTTTACCACCAACAATGGGCACCGAAATATCCCGAATATGTCCAGTTCAAATATGATGGAGACGTACCAAATACGAGTAAGATAGCATCGGGGAAAAGTCTTCTTTATTGAAGGACTAAGATAGCTCAGAAAAGAATTAGGAATCTATGAATCTATCACCATTAATTTTTTGCATGCGACTGCAAATCCATATTTGACCTTCACTTCACTCCTTCAGTAGAGCAGTAGACCTCCGAAAGACCACGACTGAGCTCAAGACAACATATTTGGACTGTTGAAATCATACAGGTAATGCTTGGTGCACCCCAACACTAGTAACCGTCACGTGTGGCGTCCCTAAATAATGACTGATTTAATAGTAATAAATCAAATCGCAGAAACCATGGGAATTTTTTTTTCTTTTCTCTCTCTCTCTCTCTTCTCTTTTTTTTCACACTGTTATTCATTTCACGGTAATTAAATTTAGAAGAAAAATTATCACTATAGAGTCCTGAATGGCCAGTTCACAACTCTATTCGGATTCATTTCTTTCTAATCACTCATAACCTCCAAACTATTTTTCTCTTTCAAAAATATACCAGCCATCATTTTAGGTCATCACGTGAGAAATAATAAGGTGCAGTCGGTAAACTCTTTTCAAATAAAGTTCGTTAACATTTCTTTTTCAAATAACAAGATAAAACATAATTGTTTTTATCATCTAAAACTTTCCAAAATATGGGAGTTTACAAAATAGCACAATGACATCCAGAGCAAAGGTAATGATGTAAGCTCCATTGGAGCTTGTAGGCCTAGGATCTTCTTCATCAATGGATTCCTTTGCTTCTTGGAAGATGAATGGCAGCGGAATGAAAAAAAGGAAGAGAGAGAGGAGACGCCACTTCAAGGAGAAGATGAGTCTAGAAGAAGCTCACCACCATAGGAGGCCATGGATAAGAGCTTGGAGGAAGAAGGAGATGAATGAAGGGAGAGGGAGAGAAGAGCACAAAATTTTGTGCTCTAAATGAGCTTTGAAATCTGAAGTTTAATATTCAAATGATCAAAGTTGAGAAAAATGCACACACATGACCTCTATTTATAGCCTAAGTGTCACACAAAATTGGAGGGAAATTCAAATTTCACTTGAATTTGAAATTGAATTTGTGGAGCCAAACATTGGAGCCAAAATTTCACTAATTATGATTAGTGAATTTTAGTTATGGTTCAGCCCATTAATCTAAGATCAATTCCAAGATTCTCCACTAAGTGTGCTTAGGTGTCATGAGGCATGAAAAGCATGAAGGACATGCACAAAGTGTGACTATATGATGTGGCAATGGGGTGTAGTAAACAAATGCTCGCCTCCCCCTCTAAAATTTAATTGGATTGGGCTTCTACCAACTCAATTAAATTTATTTCCAACCACACACATCAAATATCCACTTAGTGCATGTGAAATTACAAAACTACCCCTAATACAAAAACTAGTCTAGGTGCCCTAAAATACAAGGGCTGAAAAATCCTATATTTCTAGGGTAGCCTACCTACATTATGGAGCCCTAAATACAAGGCCCAAAAATAATGAAACCTTAATCTAATATTTACAAAGATAAGTGGGCTCGTACTTAGCCCATGGGCCCAAAATCTACCCTAAGGCTCATAAGAACCCTAGGGTCTTCTCTTGCATCTCTGGCCCAATCTACTTGGAGTTTTCAATCCAATACCCTTGCAGGGTAGGATTGCATCATTCCCTCCCCCTTGAAAAGGATTTGACCTCAAATCCCGAGGTTCTTGAAACTCTGGGCTTTTTCCCTCAACACCTGTAAAAAGAACAAAAACATATGTATTAGTGGTGTTTAGTATGTTGAAGTAAGGTAAGGTCTGAAAACTCATTTCCTGGGCATCTTCCCATGAAGGAACATGGTTCCTCACCAACTCAATGAGTGGTGCTACAAGTATAGAAAAATATGGGGCAAACCTTTTGTAAAAGTTTGTTAAGTCTTGGAAGCCCCAAATTTTTCTTACACTTGGTGGAGCGGGCCACTCAGGAATGACCTTTATTCTCTTAGGGTTCATGGGAACCCCTTGATCGCAATTTAAAAAATTAAGAAAAGTAAAGCAATAAAACATACCTTTTTCTGTATTTTCATGTTGATTATTCCTACCAAAAAGTATGACAAACCTAAGGTGTCCCATATGAGTACCTAAGTTTGTATTGAAACTAAAAATAAGAACAAACCTACCTAATGAGTCCCTATGTACACAAATCATGAAGATGTTGGGTGCACGAGTGATTTTACAAAAGAGTGTTGCACCACCCAAAGCATTCATCACACCACCTATTTTAGGGATTTGGTGCCTAATAATACCTATTTTGGGCACCAACAAAGCACAAGGATTTAATCTCTTGCGAACCAAACCCTCATCCAACAACTCCTTTACTTGAGGAATAAACTCAAGCCTAAGAGATGTGGCAATGCTAACAAGTGTCTTTTTACAAAGGAGAAAATGTGGAGGTTGTCTAAGAAGGGAAATTTCTTTAATATTTGTCTTTATTTCAAAATGTCTTTCCTTCTTAGCTAACCTCTTGGAGGAGACACTTACCTCCTTACACTCCTCCTTAACCATTAAAGGTTGTCCTTCTTCTTGGGGGCAGATCTCTTCACTAGATTCTTCCCATTTTGCTTCTTCACTTTTACTAGAGGAAGGTGATGTAGTAGCCTCATCTTGGCTACTATAAATGTCTTGGCCCCTCATAATCATGGTTTTCTTGGTGGGGCATTGAGAAGTAATGTGTCCTCTTCCAAGACATTTAAAGCACTTCATGGAGCTAGTCTTCTCTTGCATACTAGCCTTAAGGGGTTGCTTTTGTATTGTCTTCCCCTTATCATCTTTGGGCTTAGAAGGTCTCACCCCTAAGATTCCTTGCCCTTGGTCTTTCTTTGGATAAGAGTGAGAGCCATAAGATTTTGAAGTAGACTTCCTTTTAAGTTGTTGCTCTACCCTTATTTCCCAATCTAAATTAGCCTCTACATTGTCCTTCCCATGGAAGTATGGGAGTTTAATGCTAACCTCTTGAGGATTTCTTTCATTTTCTCTCCTATGGGAGTGAGGTCTAAGATGTGACCTATGCCTTCCTTCATAATAGTCACGAAGTTCTTCACTTAGGCTCTTGCAAGAGTTATGACTACTATAGGAGACATGTTTTTCTCTTTTCATTTCTTTCATTATTTTTCTTCTTTCTTCCTCTCTTATTTTCTCTCTTTCATCTTGACTTATTTCTTCCACTCTTTTTTTACCTTTTTCTTTTCTCTCTTATTTTTCTTTCCACAACTTAAGGGATCTCAACTCATCTAATATCTTATACAAGGGGTACTTAGGAGTAGAACCCTCACCATTAACACTAGATGAAGAATGAAGACTCATGTTGGTTCCTAAGTTATGGTTCTTTCTTGTTGGGGGTTTGAAAAAAAGGTAAAAGAAACTATGGTTGAAACTAGCCAAAATAAACACTAAAAGAGGTGTGAAAGATAAGGTAAAAACTAATTGGTAAAAGGCAAGCTATCTAGGCGGTTTGACAATGGAGGGTAAAAGAAATAAGCTAGGAAAGTAAGCAAGAAATTAAAGTGCAAGAAATGAAAACTAGGCGGATCCTAAGAGTGTTTGGATGACCTCATTTAAGGTTCCCAACAAAGCACTCACTATCCTAAGGGAAAATTTCCTAAAATTATTGCACACAAATGGAAGTAGGGTGACCTAGCGGAGGCTCCCAACTTACTTCCAATGAAAGGCCTTTTTGTTACAAAATTTGAAAGCAAAGCAAATTGCCAATTACAAAATTACAAAGAAAAAAAAGTCCTCAATTGTGGTGGCTATTCTCTCTTTAGTGTTTCACTCAATTTGGAGTGCTTCTTAGTCCAATAGCTCTTAAGGTGGTTGGCCCCTTTCTTCTTGACTCAAATTCTTCAAGATATGGCACCAATCCTCCTTTCCAATTCCCTATATGGCAACTCACAAACAAGGAAACAAAGAGACAAGCAATAACCAAAGACCAAAAAAAAATGAAATGAAAGCTAAACCAATAGAGTTTTAACAAGACAAATTTTCAAGGATTATTCAACAATTAAAGCAATGAAAAGCACAAAAAAGCAAGCTAGGACTCAAAGAGAAACCTAGAATGGCTCTAGAGTAAAGTAGAAAAACTATATAAAAAAAAGACTCAAGAAACCTCTAGTTTTGGCACTTGTTTTCACAATAATTTTCAATTTAAATTTCAGAACTAGGATTGGTATAAAATAGGCACCAATTATAGAACAAATTTTTGAGCCAAAACAACAAGCACAATTCCCTTTCACTTTTTTTTTTCCTGGACACTGATTTTTCTGCCAACTTGTGTGATTTTTCTTATTTTTTCCTTTAATCCAAATCGCTTGGTTCTTTTTTTATAACTTTTTTCCAGATGTCTAGAAAATTCAGTAAAAATTTCAGCTCAAAACTCGTAGTGACCAATTCCCAGTAATTTATACAATTTTGTATGTTCAAGCTGCCAGCACCAGCGATTTCAACCTAGAAATCAAGAGTAGTGTTTATGTTGCTTAAGGCTTGGATAGTTACAATTTGTGTTGCTTATGCTCAATTATCTTGAATAACACAATTCAAGATAGCTTAATACTTATTTGATTCACAAATCCAGCCACAATTCAGCACCACAACTCAACTTCATCATAGGCATCATGTAGGAATCTTAGAAAACAAAAAAGAGTTCAACAACAAGACTACTTCTAGGAATTGATTTAGAACATGTTATGAACTAAATAACATGCATGAATTAGACTCAAAATTCAAAAGATAGGCTAAGAATGACAAGAATACATGAACAAATGTATCTAGAATTCAATAAACAAAATAAAAATTCAACACAAACTTAGAGCATAATGTGACAATTACTATGACTAAACATGACTCTAAGACAACATGATTAAGTGATTTACACTTAGATTTTTGTGTTTTTTTTTCTAATCAATATTTTGGAACAAAATTTAGATCTAAAGGTTCAGCACAAGAATATTATGAATGAAAATTGATAGAACCTAAAATCAACACAAAAACAAGATTCAAGAGTAGATCTACAAAATTTGAACCATAGAAATGCAAGAACAAGTGTAGATCTAAGATTTAATCGGTTTATTTTTTTGAATCTACTCTAAACAGCACCAAACCACAAGACAATGGAGGATATACATGGATAATAAGATGAAGATCAAGGAATTAAAGAGAATTCACCGAACAAAAAGATAGAGGAAGCAAAAGAATATCACCTAGATGAAGATGCTCTTGATACCACATGATGTAAGCTCCATTGGAGCTTGTAGGCCTAGGATCTTCTTCATCAATGGATTCCTTTGCTTCTTGGAAGATGAATGGCAGCGGAATGAAAAAAAGGAAGAGAGAGAGAAGACGCCACTTCAAGGAGAAGATGAGTCTAGAAGAAGCTCACCACCATAGGAGGCCATGGATAAGAGCTTGGAGGAAGAAGGAGATGAATGAAGGGAGAGGGAGAGAAGAGCACAAAATTTTGTGCTCTAAATGAGCTTTGAAATCTGAAGTTTAATATTCAAATGATCAAAGTTGAGAAAAATGCACACACATGACCTCTATTTATAGCCTAAGTGTCACACAAAATTGGAGGGAAATTCAAATTTCACTTGAATTTGAAATTGAATTTGTGGAGCCAAACTTTGGAGCCAAAATTTTACTAATTATGATTAGTGAATTTTAGTTATGGTTCAGCCCACTAATCCAAGATCAATTCCAAGATTCTCCACTAAGTGTGCTTAGGTGTCATGAGGCATGAAAAACATGAAGGACATGCACAAAGTGTGACTATATGATGTGGCAATGGGGTGTAGTAAGCAAATGCTCACCTCCCCCTCTAAAATTTAATTGGATTGGGCTTCTACCAATTCAATTAAATTTATTTCCAACCACACACATCAAATATCAACTTAGTGCATGTGAAATTACAAAACTACCCCTAATACAAAAACTAGTCTAGGTGCCCTAAAATACAAGGGCTGAAAAATCCTATATTTCTAAGGTAGCCTACCTACATTATGGAGCCCTAAATACAAGGCCCAAAAATAATGAAACCTTAATCTAATATTTACAAAGATAAGTGGGCTCGTACTTAGCCCATGGGCCCGAAATCTACCCTAAGGCTCATAAGAACCCTAGGGCCTTCTCTTGCATCTCTGGCCCAATCTACTTGGAGTTTTCTATCCAATGCCCTTGCGGGGTAGGATTGCATCAGGTAACAACTGTGGTGGCTTCAGCGACAATATATACAATCATCAAAATTTCTATACAAGAGGTCTACCCACCCAAAAATCAAAAGAGTAAACCTAGCAGTCTGAACTAGATACACCCACCCACAAAAAGTATGTACGCCTAATCTAAGGAACCGTCTGCCATGAGGAAGAGTCGTCACTATTCGTTGTCCCTCCAGGGCCACTCTCCTCTGTAGAGTCTGCCTTAGATGCTGACATAATATCTTCTGGACAATCAACATCAGGAAGTGGGTCCTCATCATCCTCTGGAAAGTCAGGGGCATCCGCAGCAGGTTCAGGAGGTAACTCCTTTGGGTCCTCTTCAAGATCCTCTTCAGAGGATGACACCTCTATCACTTGAACCGGCTCAACTAGTCGATATGGAGTAGGTGTAGGTAGTATCCACTCCACCGGCTGCTGAAGTGTGCGTGCGGGTTGCTCTGGATGTACTAGTGAAGTAGCAGTGAGTCGAATTGTGCCACGAAATTGGCACCTCTCATTCCCTTCGAGGGTCTCCCAAACACCCTCTAGGCACTCCATCACAACGCGATCATGGATCAACTGCGCTACCATTGCGATCTACAAGAGATAAAAGAAAGAGGGTAGGCTCTTTCACAAGAAATCTAACTACACAGGTAACAATACAATGCATCCCATAATGGCTACGCATAGTCAAAATGTCTTTTTCAAGGGCTTTCCTCTCTGGTAATCGATTACCAAAGTATGTAATCGATTACCAGTGCCCAAAAACGAATTACACAGCCTTTGCACCTTGGAACCTAAAAGTTACACTGTGTAATCGATTACACATAAATGGTAATCGATTACCAGTAGCATATGACACTGTGTAATCGATTACACACAATTGGTAATCGATTACCAATAGCATATAACATTGTGTAATCGATTACACACCATTGGTAATCGATTACCAGAGGCTACTGAACATCCTGTTTCAATTTTTAGACCCTGTAATCGATTACCCATGAATGGTAATCGATTACCAGAGGGGATTTTTCAGATATAACACAAACTAGATAGCTGGCGAGCTGCCACACAAGCCTCCTTGCTTCGTGGACTTTTATTCTTTTAGTGGTTGACTGTCAGGAGCTCGCCTGCTTAGGTACGTCACAGGTTCTCACTGACTGACTATGCCCGAGTTAGGTCGGGATTGGCCAAGCTTGTTTTTGGGCAATAGCACCCCACCTGACATCCCCAAGGTCTCCTGACCCCTGTGACATATCTCCAGGTACCACTTTGTGGTCAACAAATAAAAGTAGGAAGATTGACTCTTCCACGCTTTCTCACATCAAGCTTATTGGATTATGGGGCACCCGTCATATGTGGTACTAGGTGGCGATCAGGCGATGACACAAATCAACTATCCCATTTCCACCAGCTAGGCATAAGCACACCATCCCCAGTTGCCCACCTTTAAATTTAGCTCACGTGCACGTATGTAGCCTTCTCCTCGTTCCTCTCAGCACCGGGTCCCCATCAACCCCTCCAAGCTTTCACAATATCCAAACAATTCAATTCCATTTGTCATGAAACTACCTTACACAATGAAAAAAAGAGTGGAGACAGAAATCTTTGCACAAGATTCATTCAAATTCCACAGAGTTTTTCCTACCCTCATACCTCATCAAAATCCTCTTCGTTAACCATTGGATCGCCTTGAAAATTCTACTGGGGGTTCATAATACAGAAATCTAAATTTTGACCGTTGGGATCTGCTAGAGAATGTCTATAACATGAGATGTACTATCTTTCCCGTGACAGCAGAAACTAGCACTGCACAACCATTTTTTTTGCATAATTTGGCAGTTTTGCTGCACAATTTGACAGCTTTTTCTGCATAATTTTGCAGATTTCGAAATCCAGCTTGCATGCATCCAATTTTACTCAAATTTGATCCTATAAGTCCTAAACCATGTATAAATCATGCTCAAGCCAAAAACAAACTTCAAATCAAGCTAAATCAAATTCTAGGTATCCAAAACCCATCAAATTTAGTGAATTTTCAAGGTTTGAATGGTGAAAATGAAAATTGGGTAATTTTGGGGTAAACTCCCATCTTCATCAAGTCTATAACATTGATTTAGACTTGCTCAAACTGATTGTAAGGTGAAATCTCCACCTATTCAAAATTTGACCTCTCAACACCCAATTTACTCTATAAATGGCTCTTTTCTTTCACATTTGTCACTCATTTTCCTCATTTGCTCTGATCAAGCTTTTCTACAAGTCCTAATTGAAATTCTAAACTAGAATCAACTCACTTTAGACTCCAATTTCCACTAACCCTAAATTTGGCTTTCTAACCCTCAAAATCTCACATTTTTCCACCTACAACACTACCATTCTCTCATTTAACTCTAAGTTAACTCTCCCCATCCTCTCTACCAGTTTTCTATCTACCTTTTAAGCATACATATATCTCAAAGCATCATTATTAAACCCTAAATCAACATGGGTAGTTTTTCTTACATCAAACATGTCAATTTAGCATAATTTCAACAATTTCCTTCACAAACAACTACCCTAAAGCAATAACCTAGTAGAACTACCCATCATAGCTCCCAAAAACCCAACACCCACAGATTTCAAGTGAGAAGAAGTCCACCCTTACCTGAAATTTAAAGCCCCACAAAGTAGAGGTAGGCTCCTAGACTCCAAAAATAGCTTTTCCTTGCAATTTGGGGTAGAAATGAAGGGGAATTTGGAGCTTCAAGAGAGGCAACAATGGTGGAGAAGAAGAGGAAGAAAAAGCAACATGGAGGGAGAAAGAGGGCTGTTGGAAGTTTCTGAAAAAAAAAAGAGAGGATTTGGCTTTTTTATAAAAAAGGGTTTTTTTTCATTTTCTTTTCAAAAAGCAAATGCCACATGTCCTATTTTAAATGGAGCTAAAAGGGCCCACATTTTCCTTTGATTTGACCTCATACTCAGCCATAAAGAAGAAAAAAAAACTGGACCTTTTTGGATGCTAAAATCTTGCCTCGGTTTGCGTGCCACCTCTTTGGTTCCAGTTCCTCGCGTTTCTCTGCACCCGTTAGGGGCCGTTTTCGAAAGTAGCCAATATATATATATATATATCAAAACGCTCAGAATGAGACCCTAAGCATGGTTCAGAGGTTGATTTTGTTAAATTATAAGTTGCACGCAAAACGATAATTTTTAGACTAATTAATTTCGAATTAATCTATAACCGTTTGGTTATGGGTTACTCTTCGTTAATTAGTCTAACCCGCGTATCTTTCCCCCAATGCACATACTTCTACCAAGAATATATATATATATATATATTACACTGAATAATATATATATAATTATTTAAATGTAACACTTACAAAATTCCGGGTAGAAATTCTAGGATGTCACATCACGAACTATTCTTTGTTTCTTATACAAATAGCTGCTTAAATATAATTTTGTTTTCTATTTCCTGCAAAAACTTCCAGCTTCTATTATAACCCATTTTAATGCTTGCGGTCAACACATGACGATCCTTAGAAGATTTGGACCTCCATTGCAGTGGCATTTTGTCATGCTTGACATTGGAATTGGGGAGACATATGTCGTTCAACCTTGGTATCAATTTCTTGCGGACATTGATTTCTCACATGGCGATGAGGTCTCATTCTATTACAGACGTACCGACAAAATATGGGAACTTGTCATCAGGCACCAGAAGGACTGAGACGACAGTGATAGTGACTAAATTGATTTCTTTGTTTTGGTTACTTTGCTAAACAATTTGTCAACTTTGTTTTGGTAGTTTCTTTTGTTTTGGTTATTTTACTTAAAAATTTGTCAAAATTGAACATTAAAATTATTATCGATGTTAAATCTATTTTAAATTCCATATTGCCTTTCGTTTTGTTTCTGGCTTGGAAAACAAATAAGCATGCATGCTAAATAAATTGTGAACGACCTGTGCGTATGCATGGGTTACATACTAGTTTTCTTATAAACTTCCTTTAAATCTAGTTGTTTTATATACATTGTACATTTACTAATGTTTTTGTTTAAATATGGAAGATTCATCCATGATTTTGTAGGTTTTAATGGTTGTTTGTTGGATCCAGAAACCAAGTTAAAAGAAAGGACAAAATGGTCATTTTCCCAAGATTTGAGACAACCATTCGCCTAGGCTAGCAACCAACTCGTCCAGGCTAATCAAGTTTCTTCAGGCCTAAGCAACCAACTCGCCTGAGCTAGCTACATCTCATAACATGTTGATTGCAAATAGCACGAGATTATAATTGTAATGTTGGGATATTTATTTCATATGCGAGAGAAAAATATTTGGTAAATATTCTTAGGATTCTCAAGTGTGAGGGATCGATTCGGGGTAATTTAATGTGTGCATAAGTAATGTTAGAAAATGATTCATATATGTTAATCTTATTAGGATACTGTGGGTAGGAATGATGAAATTCAATCCTACGTTTTTCTTGAATTAATTAAATTCGTTATTATTGTTTCTATAATTTTACATATTTTCGACGCACTAAATCCTATTATTTTTGTTATTCCGTTACCATAGTTATCTTTTGTTAGTTAGATAAACCCATGATATTTCGAATGAATGTGTACATAACTATTGAATTGTTTACTTTTATCCAAAGGAAATGAGCAACTCAAGTCCCTGTGGAGATGATCTCTTTTTATAAATCTGTAACCTGCGACGACATTGGGACTCTTGCCAATAGTCTAACACCAGTTTGGAAGGGCTTGAGGTAGTGGAATTGGAAGGCAGTGGTGGCGATACCGGTGGAAACTATGGTTTTGTTGATGCTGATGTTGGAGCCCTAGATGGGGAAGATATGGTGAGCGACAGTGGAGGCGGCAAAAGAGAGAGAGAGTCACGTGTAGAGAGAGAGAGAGAAAAGTGTCTAAAACTAAAAACAAAACCCCACAAATCATTTTTTTGGTTTTACAAATAAGGGTAAAAAAAATTTTAAAATCAATAAAAAAACTAATTCAATCCCAATTTTGTCAAACACATTTTAATATTAAAATAACATTTCAAAATCATAAACCACAAACTGGCAACCACCCTGAACGGGGCCTAAGTGATTTGAATTTATTCAACTTTGCTAAAAGAGCATCCTCCTTACGTGGAATGGCTACAAAACCCACTATTGACATTGGTTGTGAGAGACACGAAAACTTCACAAGAGCATTACAAAAAAATACAAATTCACAAAGCAAAAACAAAATACCAATTTTTATTTTTATTTTGTATTTTGTGGGCAAAACAAAAACACCAATTCACATGACATGAGTAGCTAGTGATTCTTTACGCCTATGTTTTATCTCTCTTAATCACTGTCAAGCCTAACTTTAGCCTAATTGGCATATCTTTTTATCTGTAACACGTTGTTGTGTTTAGTCCTATATATAAAGTTTTATGGGTAGTGCAATATATTTTGATGTATTATGGTGAACTATTATACCATTAAAATTCATTGAGTTTTACCAAATAAGAGTGATAGAGGTGCAACCAGCCCGTCTAATGATCCTTTACGTGGGATTAGAGATCCTATGAAAAGGTTCAAGACTAAGAGGATAAAGCAAGCATTGCAAGGCCTGATTCAAAATATCAAAGAGAAAGAAGACCAATGTGAATTAAGGAATGCACCTAATTGGGTCACTTTCCTACAAATTGATGAAGATGCTTTGAGGCCAACTTGAAGAATCACTTTGGGAAGCCCAATTTACAAGGCAATAAGCATCCATGGGCTGAGTTGATCAATTTTGGTGCACTATTAATATTGGGCTAATTAGATAATAACTAAGTCCAATTTCTATCCTTTTATTTGTAATTTTCGTACTATTTTTTGGCTTAATTTTTTTGGTGAATTTTCATTTTTTCTTAGCCTTACTAAATGTTTTATAGAATGCTCCAGGTCATTTAGTGGCTAGTGGGAATTTATTTTCACGTTTTTTGTCATTCATTTTCATTTAGTGGCATGCAATTATTGGTCTTATTTTCTTCTTGTTCTATCAATCTTCCTTTGGTTTTATTCTCCTTGAAAAAAAAACCATTTTTCCTTAAATCCCTTGTTCCTTGTCCTCTATTTGTTCTTATTCACTACATTTCTCATTGATCCCTTGTTGTGTCTTGTCGAGTATAATCAAATCTAAAGGTTCTTACTTAAGAGATCATAAGGAGAAGTTAGTGGTAAAAGGCAAGAGTGGTGAGACTATTAGAGGGAAAGAGCCAAAAAGAGTGAAACACGAGTGAAAAAAAAATATTGAGTGTAGACACGTGAGAGAGTGTTTGTGTTAGGATATTTTTTGTTCATTTACGATCACTTCTAACACAATTCTTGCAACAATTTTAATCATGAGTGGAGAATAAGGAGTGAATCTCAAGTTGTTTGTTAACGTTGTTAGTGAACAATTTTAAGAGTGGATACTATCAAATCCGCCTAAAAGAAGGTGATGAATGAAAAACAACTTTTTAAAAAAAAAATATGGTTTATATGAGTGGTTGGTGAAGCCATTTGGTTTATCTAATGCACCCAGTACCTTCATGAGGTTAATGAACCATGTTTTGCATGTTTTCATTGGGAAATTTGTTGTGGTTTATTTTGATGATATTTTGATCTATAGCAAAACAATAGAGGAACATATTGGTCATTTACATGTTGTTCTTAATGTTTTTAGAGAAAATAAATTGTATGTCAATTTTAAAAAGTGTTCTTTTTGCCTTGAATCAGTTGTGTTCTTAGGTTTTTTCATTAGCTCAAAAGGAATAAGTGTTGATGATGAAAAGGTAAAGGAAATTAAGGAATGGCCTGTACCTAAGAATGCTAATGAGGTAAGATCTTTTCATGGTTTAGCAAGTTTTTATAGAAGATTTATGAAAAGCTTTAGTTCACTTGCTGCACCTTTAAACGAACTTGTAAAAAAGAATGTGGTGTTCAAGTGGACTGATGTGCATGAGAAAACTTTTAATATATTGAAAGACAAGTTGACCAATGCACATTTGCTTTGTTTGTCAAATTTTGATAAAGCTTTTGAAATATTGAATGTGATGCTTTTGGTGTTGGAATAAGGGTTGTACTGATGCAGGACTCTAAACTAGTAGCATACTTTAGTGAAAAGCTTCATGGGGGCAGCATTGAATTATTCCACGTATGAAAAAGAGTTGTATGCTTTGGTAAGAGCTTTGTAGACATGGCAACACTATTTGTGACCAAGGGAATTCATAATTCATTCTGACGATCAAGGTTTGAAGTTTCTAAAATCTCAAGGTAGAGAAATGTTAGTTATTTAGAGAAATGTTTGTTCCTTGTGTGTGCCTATGTATTCATTGCGTGAAATGTCAATTAGAGAAGGTCATGGTGGTGGAATGATGGGACATTTTGGTGTGAAAAAGACTTTAGAAATTTTGCATAAGCATTTTTATTGGCGTAACATGCAGCATGATGTGCAATCTATTTGTGGCAAGTGCATACCATGTAAACAAGCAAAATCTAAAGTCATGTCCCATGGTTTCTATACACCTTTGCCCGTGCCTAATCGCCCTTGAGCTGATGTTTCAATGGATTTTGTGTTAGGACTACCTCGGTCTCAAGGTGGTAAAGACTTATTTGTTGTTGTTGATAGGTTTAGTAAAATGGTGCATTTCATTGCATGTTCCAAAACCAATGATGCAACACATCGTTGATCTTTTCTTTAAAGAAGTAGTGCACTTGCATGGATTGCCAAAAATAATAGTGAGTGATAGAGATGTGAAGTTCCTAAGTCAATTTTGGAAAACTTCATGGAATAAGCTAGGAACAAAACTCTTGTTTTCCACTGTTGCACATCCTCAAACAGATGAACAAACTGAAGTGGTAGTAAATAGGACATGTGACATCCTAGAATTTCTACCCGGAATTTTGTAAGCGTTACATTTTAAATAATTATATATATATATATATATGTATTATTCAGTGTATATATATGTATATTTTTGGTAGAAGTATGAACATTGGGAGAGAAATACGCGGGTTAGACTAATTAACGAAGAGTAATCCATAACTGGACAGTTATAGATTAATCCTCAATTAATTAGTCTAAAATTATCGTTTTGCGTGCAACTTAAAATTTAACAAAACCAACCTCTGAACCACGCTCAGGGTTTCATTTTGAGCGTTTTGATATATATATTGCCTACTTTCGAAAACAGGCCCCGACAGGTGCAGAGAAATGCGAGAAACTGGAACCAGAGAGGCGGCACACAAACCGAGGCAGAATTTCAGCATCCAAAAGGTCAAAATTTTCCTCCTTGTGGCTGAGTATGAAGTCACATCAAAGGAAAAGGGTGGGCCCTTTTTGCTCCACTTAAAAGAGGACATGTGGCATTGCTTTATGAGAAAAAAAAAAGAAAAAGGAAATCATTTTTTTAAAAAGCCAAATTCTCTCTCCTTCTTCAGAAATTTCAGCAGCTCTTCTTCTCCCTTCCACATAGCTTTTCTTCCTTCTTCTTCTTCTCCTTTGTGCCCCCATTGAAGCTCCAAAATTCCTTCTCATTTCTACCCCAAATTGCAAGGAGAAGCCATTTTCGGAGTCTTGAAACCTCCCTCAACTTCGTGGGGCTTCAAATTTCAGGTATGGGTGGACATCTTCTCACATGAAATTCGTGGGTGTTGGGTTTTTGGGAGTTATGATGGGTAGTTCTACTAGGTTCTTGCCTTAGAGTAATTATTTGTGAAGGAATTTGTTGAAATCATGCTAAACTTGACATGTTTGATGTGAGCCAAATTACCCATTCTGATTTAGGGTTTTATGATGATGCTTTGTGATTTATGTATGCTTAAAATGTTGATGGAAAATTGGTAGAGATGATGGGGAGAGTTAACCTAGGGTTAAATGCGAGAATGGTAGTGATGTGAGTGGAAAAGTGTGAGATTTTGAGGGTTTGAAAAGCCAAATTTGGGGTTAGTGGAAATTGGAGTCTAAAGTGGGTTGGTCCTAGTTTAAAATGTCAATTAGGACTTGTAGGAAAGCTTGGGCAGAGCAAATGAGAAAAATGAGTGACAAAGGTGAATGCAAGAGCCATTTCTAGGGTAAATTGGGTGTTGAGAGGTCAAATTTTGAATGGGTGGGGTTTTCACCTTAAAACCAGTTTGAAAAAGTCCAAATCAATGTTATAGACTTGATTGAGATGAGAGTTTACCCCAAAATTACCCAATTCTCATTTTCACTTCTCAAACCTTGAAAATTCACTAAATTGATGGGTTTTGGATACCTAGATTTTGATTAACCTTGATCTGAAGCTTGTTTTTGGTTCAAATATGATTTATACATGATTTAGGACTTGTAGGATCCAATTTGAATAAAATTGGATGTGGGCAAGTTGGATTTCGAAATCTGCCATAGTATGCAGAAAAATGTTGTTAAATTGTGCAGCAAACTTGACCAAATGTGCAAAAAAATGCTTGTGCAGCACTAGTCACGGGAAAGGTAGTACATATCGTGTTCTAGATGTTTTCTAGCAGATCCCAACGGTCAAAATGTAGATTTGTGTACTAGGAACCTCCAGTAAAATTTTCAAGTCGATCCAATGGTTAACGAATCGAAACGAAGAGAATGTTACTGGGGTATATGAGTAAGGAAAGCTGTGGAATTTGAATGAGTTTTGGGCAGAGTTTTCTGCCTCTACTCTGTTTTCTTGGTTTAGGGTAGTTCATGAGGATTGGAATTGAATTGTTGGATATTGTGAAAGCTTGGAGGGGTTGATGGGGACCCGGTGCTGAGAGGAACGAGGATAAGGGCTATGTAGGAGTGTGTGAGCTCAAGTTAAAGGTGGGCAACTGGGGATGGTATGCTTGTGCCTGACTTGTGGAGATGAGAGAGTTGATTTGTGCCATCGCCCGATCGCCACCTAGTACCCATATGACGGGTGCCCCATAATCCACTAAGCTTGATGTGAGAAAGCGTGGAAGAGTCAGTCTTCCTACTTTTGTTTGTTGACCACAAAGTGCTAGGTTTACTCTTTTGATTTTGGGTGGGTAAACCTATTGTATAGAAATTTTGATGGTTGTATATATTATGGCTAAAGCCACCACAGTTGTTACCTTTCCTCTAGATGTCACT
The DNA here is from genome assembly GCF_004193775.1 of Glycine soja. NCBI lineage: Eukaryota > Viridiplantae > Streptophyta > Magnoliopsida > Fabales > Fabaceae > Glycine > Glycine soja. The sequence goes on along the minus strand of NC_041009.1, from coordinate 33,782,292 downwards.
ATGTTATTTTGCAAACTCCCATATTTTGGATAGTTTTAGATGATGAATGCAATTATGTTTAATCTTGTTATTTGAAAAGGAAGTGTTAACAAACTTTATTGAAAAGAGTTTACCGACCGCATCTTATTACTTTTCACGTGACGACCTAAAATGATGGATGGCATATTTTTCTTTTTGAAAGAGCAAAATAGTTTAGAGGTTATGAGTGATAAAAAAGAAATGACTCCGAATAGAGTTGTGAACTAGCCATTCAGGACTCTATAGTGATAATTTTCCTTCTGAATTTAATTACCGTGGAAAAGAGAGAGAAAAGAAAAAGAAAAAAATATTTCCCATGGTTTCTGCTATTTAATTTATTACTATTAAACCAGTCATTATTTAGGGACGCCACAGGACACTTGCCACCTTGATGCGTGTTATCATTCAAAAGAATTTGAAAAACTGGGAGAAATATTGTTTGCCACATGTTGAGTTTACTTATAATAGGTCTATTCATTCTACTATTTCTTATTCTCCTTTCGAAGTTATGTATGGCTTTAATCCCTTGACTCCTTTGGATATCCTACCTTTGCCTTCTAATGACTATGTTAGCTTTGATGGTAAGAAAAAGGCAGATTCTATCAAGGAGTTGCATTCAAAAGTTCGAGCGACCATTGAGAAGAAGAATAAACAATATGCAAAGCAAGCAAATAAGGGCCACATCAAAGTTATTTTTGAACTAGGAGATTGGGTCTGGGTTCATGATGAAATCCTACCCCCAAGGGCCTCAGATAGAAGACTCCAAAAAGATTGGGCCAGAGATGCAAGAGAAGGCCCTAGGGTTCTCATGAGCCTTAGGGTAGATTTTGGGCCCGTGGACTAAGTATGAGCCCACTTATTTTTGTACATATTAGATTAAGGTTTCATTATTTTTGGGCCTTTTATTTAGGGCTCCTTAATGCAGGTAGGGTACCCTAGAAATGTAGGATTTTTCAACCCTTGTAATTTAAGACATTTATTTAGACTAGTTTTTGTATTAGGGGTAGTTTTGTAATTTCACATGCATTACGTGAATATTTGATGTGTGTGTTGGGAAATAAATTTAATTGAATTGGGAGAAGTCCAATCCAATTAAATTTTAGAGGGGGAGGTGAGCATTTGCTTGCTACACCCTATTGTCACATCATATAGTTACACTTTGTGCACGTCGTTCATGCTTTACATGCCTCATGACACCTAAGTACACTTAGTGGAAAATCTTGGACTTGATCTTGGATTAGTGGGCTGAACCATAGCTAAAATTCACTAATCATAATTAGTGAAATTTTGGCTCCACAAATTCAATTTCAAGTTCAAGTGAAATTTGAATAGAAATTTAAATTTTCCTCCAATTTTGTGTGACACTTAGGCTATAAATAGAGGCCATGTGTGTGTATTTTTTCAACTTTGATCATTTGAGAATTACATTTCAAAGTTCAGACCTCTTTTGAGACACAAAATTTCGTGCTCCTTCTCTCTCTCTCTCTCCACTCATCTTCTCTTACCTTCAAGTTCTTATCCATGGCTTCCTATGGTGGTGAGCTTCTTCTTGACTCATCTTCTCCTTGAAGTGGCATCTCCAATCATCTTTCTTCCTTCTTCATTTTGTTGCTATTAAACTTTAAGAAGCAAAGGACTCCATTGATGAAGAACATCTAAGGCCTACATGCTCTACAAGGAGCTACGTCAATTCATATCAGGAAGGAAATGTTTCCTGCTCAAAGAAAATTTAAGTTGCAACGAAGAGAAGATGTACCTTTTCAAGTTTTAGAAAAGATAAATGACAATGCTTACAAGCTGAACTTGCCAAGAGAATATGGTTACATAAGTGCTACCTTTAATGTGACTGATCTATCTTTATTTGATGTAGGTAACAAATCAGGTTCGAGGATGAATCCTTTCGAAGAAGAAGGGAATGATAGAGGTGCAACCAGCTCGTCTAATGATCCTTTACATGGGATTGGAGGTCCTATGATAAGGTCCAAGACTAAGAGGATGAAGCAAGCATTGCAAGGGGGTCTGCTTCTAAAGATCAAAGAGAAAGAAAACCAACGTAAATTAAGGGATGCACCTAATTGGGTCACTATCTTACAAATTGATGAAGATGCTTTGAGACCAACTTCAAGAATTACTTTGAGAAGCCCAATTTACAAGACAAGAAGCATCCATGAGTTGAGTTGATCAATTTTATGGACTATTAATATTGAGTTGATTAGATAATAACTAAGTCTAGTTTTTGTCATTTTATTTGTAATTTTCATTCTATTTTTTTGGCTTAATTTTTTGGTGACTTTTCATTTTATCTTAGCCTTACTAAATGCTTTATAGAATGCTCTAGGTCATTTAGTGGCTAGTAGGAATTTATTTTCACGTTTATTGTTATTTAGTTTCATTTAGTGGCATGCAATTATCAATGCATTTGGTAAATGCATATTAGTGGGAATTTATTATAGCATTTCAAGATTAGCCTATAACTAGGGAACTCTTGTACTCTCCAAAGGCAGAATTTGAAGATTAATGAAATTTGAGAGTTTCTCTATTGTAAGAATTTTTCCTTTGTTCTTCGTCAAGAACTCAATAGTATTAGTTCTATTGACAGGTCACGTTTAGGGTCACGTTCTTTTTTATAACTTTGGTTCTACCAATAGGTTGCGATTATGGTCAAGTTCTTTTTTTCTTTATACTTGTTTTCAAGACAATCCTAAGTGTTCTCTTATCAAAGAGTCAAATTAAACTTATAACAACCGATACAAGTGATAGTAATTTGTGTCATTTAATCAAATGATTTAAGGTTTAAATTTAAATTGACCTTTAGGTATGAAATAAATCTTATTTAGAGAAAAATATTCACCTTTTGTGCACTTTGGACCCCCGATGAAGATTAATCACTAATTCTAATAGTGAGTACTTCCTACCAATGTCATGTTTTCTTTATAGAAAAGTCAAATCAAGTGGAAGAAGTTATCCTCTCCTCATTAGTTTTGTTGATGATAAATTAGAGAAAAAGATTGAATGATGGAGTGAAAATAAATTAGAAACTAATATTTTTTAAAAAGGTAGATTTATTGTAGTAGTATTTTTTACTTATTTATTTATTTTATTAAATTAGACATATTTTCTTTCCAACCAATAAATTATGGTTTGAATATTTGAAGTGAAAAATGTTTAAATTTAATATATAATTGTGTCTCAAACAATATTATTTTAAAAATATACTTTTGGGAATTCTTTTAATTTTTAAGATAATTATGATAATTTTTTCTTACTTATTTTATTCGCTCTATATTCTTTCCTCTTCTCAAACATAGTGTCGTATAAAGAATTAATTGATGGCGAAAATATTAAATAAACGAGGAAAACAAATCTGGAGACGGGACAATATGGCCTTTATTAAATTAGACATATTTTCTTTTTCTTGATATTGGTATTAGGAATGTTTACACATAAGAGTGAATTGGTTTTGAAAGGAAAAGTCAACACTTTGTTAATGAGATCTTCATTAGGAAATATTTTTCCCAATGATGCAAGATGATTAACTATATGAGTAAATCTCTTATGCATATCTTCTATGGTCTCATATTGAAACATTCTAAACAGTTCATATTCATGTATGAGAGTGTTTATTCTAGATCTCTTGACATCAGTTGTGCCTTCATAGGTTACTTGCAATGTATCCCACATTTCTTTTTCATTTTTACAATTTGAGACTCCAAAATATTCATTCATTCCTAGGGCGGATGTAATAATGTTTTTAGCCTTTAAATTATACTGCAATAATCTTCTTTCTTCCTCAATCCACTCTTCTCTAGGCTTTTCTATTGTTGCATTTCCAACCACCATGGTGGGAACATAAGGCACTATTTCAATGGCTTCCCAAATGTTTAAATCTATAGCCTTTATGAAGATTTGCATGTGGGCTTTCCAATATTGGTAATCTACTCCATTAAAAATCGTAGGCCTATTAATTGAATTGCCTTCGGGGAACAAGCAGTTTGATGAGGCCATAATTCTTGAAGCTTCTAAACTTTGTACAAGAATGAAGCTCTGATACCACTTGTTGGACAAATGTGGCCTCAGTTATCTTAAGAAGGGGTGAATTAATTTCCCACTAACAAACTTTTAACCCCATTCTAAATGAGATAGGCTTAGAATGCAGAAGAAGCAGCAATCAATTTAATAATGTTCTTTAAACATGCAAGAAAAAATTGATTGTAACAAAATAAATGAGATAAGGGAAAAGAGAAATGCAAACTCAGTTTTATACTGGTTCGGCCACACCTTTGTGCCTACGTCCAGTCCTCAAGCAACCCGCTTGAGATTTTCCTTTCTCTTTGTAAAATCCTTTTACAAAATCTGAACCACACAGGGACAACTCATCCCTTGTGTTCAGGAATCCTTTCAACTTAAGAGACCCTCGGTCCCTTAATCAATCTCTTTGATTAAGAAGAAGAAGAATAATTCTCTGTTGAAGAGAAGGATATTACAATTGAAGTCCATGGATGAACTCTTAATGGATTTGCAAGTGTTTTCCCAAGAGTTGTTGAGAGAGCATTTGACAATGAAGTTCTCTAAGAATATCTCTTTCATTGCTTTTTGAAGTCAGACACACACACATATATATATAGGCCCTTCGTGCCTTTTCAAAATGATTTGAAGAGATGTGTCTTTTCAAAAGGTTTTTTCTAAATTTCTTCACTAGTAATCGATTACATGTTTCTGGTAATCGATTACGTAGTTATATTTTGAAGGGTCATGACTTTTGAATATGAATTTCAGGAGTTTCATTGTTGGTAATCGATTACAGACATATGGTAATCGATTACATGTTCAAAATTCAAATTCAAAACCCTTTTCAACAACTATTTCTCAAACTTCCCTTCTGGTAATTGATTACACTTCCTGGTAATCGATTACCAGAGCCTTGCATGACTTTGAAACCCTTTGTTTTAAGGCAAGGCTTGATCTTGAAGAAATCTTGAAGAAAAGGCTTTGTTTGTTGAACCAATCTTGTATTAATCTTGAAGCAAATGTAGCAGCCTTGTTTGATTCTTCTTTGGCATCATCAAAATCATGTATACATACATTCACATTGACTTCGAAATCATCCCAAAATAAAACCCAAACCATTTTGTAATGCCTAAAAAACATCAAAACTCTTTACAAATAGGAGCATTTCATCAATATACATCAAATAATAAAAGGCTAAAGTATGTTTTTCGTCCCTATAAATATTAAAATGTTCAGAATTTGTCCCTGCAAAATATTCGGTATGTTTCTTGTCCTTGTAAAATTGAAATTGTCAAATTTTTGCTCATAGCTAGACTTGGTTGAGTTTGAAACCTACATGTCACTCTCCTATTGTGTGTCACTTCCTCATTGGTCTCATGGCTGACTACTCCTGGTTACAGTTTCTGGGGGTTAAAGAATCCCCACCAAATGCAAAAAAATCGTCACAATTTTTTAACCATTTTTCTCTAACATTCTTCATCTTCTTTGAAGTTCTCAACCACCAATGTTGATACCCAGAACAAACACACATAAAGCAGAACAAAACAATAAAGAGGGAATCTAGTTAGTGCAAAGGAGTGGAGGTCGCATATGAATCTGGTAGCATCAGGGTCGACGACATGCGATGATAATGCAGAGGTGTGAATAGTGATGGGACTGGTTGGTGCAGCACACGTGGTGGAGGAGGTGGTCCAAGTAGTGCCACAATGTGGAGGAGATGGGGCAGGGTGGTTAGGGCCATGGTGGTAATGGCGTGCATGATAATGAAGGGGTTGTTGATGACGACGTCCCCATCTTTGTCGGCACGGGAGTACATGCCTCAGAAACCTACAGCTTGCAACATATATAGACTTTATTTTTTTAGCCTGGTCCGTTTAACCCGCGAGTTAAGCAGGTTTTACCTGTGAGCTTCACAGGTCCCATGGGCTTTTTATAATTCAATATAAAAATAGTGAATACTAATACATAAGGGATATAAACTAAGTAAAAATAAAATTATATATATATTTATATATATATATATATATATATATAGAATTTAAGTAATTTACATATAGTTCAATGGTTGATTATGGTGATAAAATATTTTGATTTGGTATAGAATTATAGATTAAGATAATATGATGTAAAAAATGTTTTTAGGTGGCTTAAGATGCAAATTATGTTAACTTTTTGGGGAATAATTTTTTATTAGACATTTCGTAGTTAGTTTTCAAAATGGGTCAAATTTTATATTTTAAATTTTAATTTTCTATTTTTTGAATTGTTTTTGTCTAATACGGGTTGGCTTCACTAGTAGTTTGTGAGCTTCACTAGTAGGCTTACCCAGATCCCCAGTGTCAGGTTTCCTTATGTGGTGGCTCGTGGTCCACAGTTGTCTCCCTTGAATCTCCCCAACAATTGGTATTAGAGCCGATGGTTTGACTTGGTGACCGACGCATTGTGCCCCGCAAATGGAGCAGTGGTGCAAGTACCATAGGTGGCCATAATGGCTATACTCATGGATGATAAAAGACTTCCACTCAAGGGGGAGGCTACCATGTGGAAAAGACTCACACTTGAGGGGGAGATGAGTTGGAGTACAAGTGTGAGGTGAAGTCCCACATCAGGTAGAAGTGGAAAGGTTGAGCACCATATAAATAAGGATAAGACCCATAAACCTGAGCCTTAAGGTTTTGGGTTAGAGTGTGGTGTCAGGTTTCCTTATGTGGTGACTCGTGGTCCACAGGTGTACCCCTCGAATCTCCCCAACACCCCAGTTCTACCAATAACCAAAACCAAATTGTTTTTAGCTGGGAGTCATTTTCAACCATGACATCAACAAAAATTTCTTTGCTTTCTTTGGACAACATTTCTTCCAATGACCAAGTTCTTTGTAGTAATTACACATGTCTTTTGTATCAATATTTCTCATGACACTGGACGATCCATCACTGGGCCACCCAGACATCTCTTAATTTTTTTCAAAATATATAAATTAGTTTTAACCATTCAGTTACATGTAAGTCAAACAGGCTTGATGACTGGAAGCAACACCAGGTAGGACTTATCCAATAATGGATACCTCATCCATTAGAAGCCAGAAGTACTCGTCTAGTTCAACCAAACAACAATTGGAATAAAACATTTCATTTGAATTATTAATTTATTCCAATTTATGTGATTTTTTTAAAATGGAATAAATCTACGAATTAATCTTATATTTTCTTTTATTGAGTTTTGAATGACAGATATGGAAAGTCTTGATCATATCTAACTGACACGTGCAATATCTGCTTATTTCAGGAAACAAGATCAATATCCATAATGCTCATATTATTTAATTCCGAAGATACTCTCCACAATTATAAGCTTCTCTTTACCTATAAATACGACATCAAGGATTGAAGAACGACAACGAACAAGTGCAGAAAACAAGAGTTGTGAATCAAGAAAAGAGAGAAAATAGGCATTAACTGAGGAATACACCAAGCTTAAGCGAGTCTATTCTTTGTAATACACAAAGTACTTGTGAGAGATTAGAACTTTATTGTAAATTCACTCGTTGAGTGTTATAAAGAATCTCTGGTTCTATATCAAACTTTTGTTTTGAAAACCAGAAGTGGATTAGTGACAAAACAATACTTGGGTGTTCTTAGATTAAGGGAAGTCTAAGAATTTTGCCAGTAGTGGCCTTGAGAAAACTTGTAAGCCATATTAAAGTATTTTTATTGCTCTTCTTTAGCATATTAAAGTATTTCAAAGTCCATTGTTGTCACATTTCGCACACAAGGTTTTCATCGGAAATAATTTTTATACATCATTGGATGACAATCCACTTTTAGTCACTAAACGAGGGTTCTTACCAACTTGTTTATTATAACATCTTCCATTCTCAAAAGGTTTTATATTTTGACTAACACACTATTCAACCCCCCCTTCTAGTTACCTTTACCTTTCTTCTTCTTCTTCCGTCCTTTAGCAGAATCAGTCACTGATAATACGAAATTTGAGGTTACATCACCATTCCTAAACGCTTTTAGTATAAGCTCTCTAGAGTAAATATTGGACTTGAATTCTTCAAGTGTATTGGAGTCCTTGCCAACACTATGAGAACTCACAAAATTCTCATAGGAAAGAAGGAGCGAGGCTAATAGAATCATGGCCAGATCTTCATCTTCTATCTTGACATCAATATCACAGAGCTCCATCAGAACAAAGTTTAACTCACCAAGATGTTCTTTTAGTAGTGTACCTTCTCTCATTTGGAGGCCCAACAAAAGTTTTTTCATAATCAACTTATTGCAAATTGATTTCGTCATAAAGAGTTTATCCATCTTGAGCCATGAACCAAAAGTGGTTTGTTCTTGAGAAACTTCATAAAAAACTTCATCAGACAGAGAAAAGACAATTAGCAAGTGTGCCTTTCCATCTTGCAACTCAAACACTAACTTGTCAAACTTCGATGGTTGATTGAGAGAGGTTCCTAGATTCCATGTTCTTTTAACAAGGCACACATCTTGATGTGCCAGAGGTTGAAGCTATTCTTCCCTGAGAATTTCTCAATCTTGATTGTGTTGACCATCTTCTTGATCGAGTCTTGAAGATGCATCACAAAAAGATAACAAACAGAATAGTTGATCTTTGATGACTCATACCCAATACGAAACAAATGTAGAACCAATTTGTTAGGTTTAAGACTGTGAAATATGAAATAGATAGGGAAACAAATGATAGAAAGAGAAGAGAGATATCACACAAAATATAATTTTATTGCATTGAACAGAACTTCAATGAAGTTGGGTTTAGAAGCAATCTCAGCTCTTTTCAAAACCTATACTACTCATTCCTTATACATTAGTGGACAACTAACAAACTAACCGAAAAACGATTACAACAGAAAATGATTAAAGTAGTTACAACATAAAACACTTGTCAATGAACCACCTACACAAATCACTTGAGCATCAAAGTCCTTTGTTTTGCAGGTCCCCCATCGTTTTCTCCTAGTAAAGGGTATTTGTAGTCCAACATGGGAGATCAAGGAGCCCATCTTGGCTACGTCAACCCTAGCATCAATCCGCCCCAAATTTTGGTAAGTACATTTGGCGCCCACCGTGGGGCCTCGATAAAACTTTCCTCGCGACCTCTTTTCACCAATGGTTAGCACACAATCTGGCCTTAGACACGAGACATCCTTAGAGAACTCCAATCATCTCCCAACAACCATGACAGCCAACGACACTCTCCAATAACTCCATGCCCATATTACGGAGATGGAGTGACGCCATAAGGAGGAACTCAGAGAGCTGAAGGCCAACATGATTCACGAATGGACTTAGGGGGAATCACACCCATGAAAAACCATCAATACCCAGGATGACCATGATACCTTGCGCGCACATCGCTATGAGGGAAGAATGACTCGTCAATATCCTTTTGTCAATCGAATTATGGAGGCTGACTAACCTGTAGGTTTGAAACCACTCAACCTAAAGTGTCATAATGGAACTACCGATCCAAACAAGCACCTTGATGCGTTCCTCACCCAGGCTAATCTCTACACCAATGACGATGCAATCTTGTGTCGAGTCTTCCCTACTTCCCTTAAGGGGGCAGCATTGGCATGGTACGGAGGACTCCTACCGAAGTCAGTCAATAGCTTTGACACCCTTGTCGAACGTTTTAGCTCTTAGTATCCAGTAAGACAATCACACCACCTTACCTTTGCTGCTCTTAGCTAGTCTATGGCAGGTGGATTATGAATCACTTCGTAACTTCATGGTCAGGTTCGACCAAATTATTGTCCAAATCATAAACCTTAATCTTGAAGTGGCATTCCACTCCATGCTGCTTTCCCTACAACTTGACAAGTTCATAGACAGCTAGTGCAAAAAACCTCCCAACAACATGGACAAGTTGCACGAACGAGCCAAAGGCTATATTAAAATGGAAGAAATGTCAAGGTTTAGAAATGAAGTTCGATAGGCCAAAAAAAAAATGATAAAAAAAGAAGAAGGCACGCAAAATGACTCACACAATTTGAAAAAAAGGCACAAGCCGGGCAAACGTCAGCCTCTTCCAAAGGGACCAAGGTACGAGTGTTACACGTTCCTGACAACAAATCAAGCCACCATTCTTGAAGAAGCCTTCAACATAGAGATATCCATACAACTATCCCCGATACCTCCTCCCAAACCTAAGTTAGGAAAAACCAAACACTATAGAAACCATCACAGTCATGGTCAATATACCGAAGATTGTTTGGCCCTCAAAGGCAAAATCGAGGAACTTATACAAGCCGGATACCTAGCCCAATTCAGGAAGAAAATTGACAACAACTCAACAGGAGCATGACCCAGGGGTCACCAAGATGATCATCACAGATGCCAAGATGTGGACATAAGGAGGGACAGAACAAATGAGAGAAGACAACAAAGGCGTCACTAACAAAGACTCAAACATCAACCTCAGCAAGAGCAAGAACACGAGCCCACCCAACAAATCAGAGGTGTAATCAACACCATCACAGGCGGATTTTCCTATTGAGGGTTGTCTAGTCAGTCTGGAAAACATCATCTCCACGCCATTCAAGATATTGATGTCAACTACATCGACATACAATCACCAAGAAGACTCCCTCCCATCACATTTACCAACAAAGACTTCAAAGGCATCAACCCCATCAACTAGGATGACCCCATGGTTGTCTCCATTGTCATCGCCAATTTCATGGTGTCCAAGGTCCATATTGACCAGAGCAGTTCCACAGATATACTTTATTGGAAGATATTCAGAGGCTTAAAGTTCCACCTAATATGGTTAAACCACACTATGGACCACTCCTCGATTTTCCAGGAGAAAAGTAGAAATTATTAAACAAGTGGCCTCAATAACTTAAGAGGGAATGAATTAAGTTTAAAAATTTCCCCCTAATCAAATTTTAATTCTCTCTTGAAATAGAATATGCATACTTAATATGAATGAAGTAAAGAGCAATTCAAATGATACTTCTTTAAAATAAGCAAAGCAAAAATAAAATGCAATTAATTAAAGAAGTTTAGGGAAGAAAGAAATGAAAACTCAGTTTATATTGGTTCGGCCACACCCTGTGCCTACGTCTAGTCCTTAAGCAACCCACTTGAGATTTCCACTAACTTGTAAATTCCTTTTACAAATTATGAACCACACATGGATACCCTTCCCTTGTGTTCAGAGATCCTTACAAATCAAGAGACCCACTGTCTCTTGAACAACAATTGTTTGCTTTAAAGTATGAAGAATATTTTTCTCTTGTAGAGAAGAATGTTACAAGATAAAGATCTTATCAGAATCCTTATTGATTTTGCAAGTGTTTGGCCCAGGCTTTCTTTTGAGAGGATAGGAAAATTATTGTTCTAAAAAACTCTCAGTAGAAATTCGATCCCAAGTCACCTATTTATAGGCCTTTGATGGCCTTTCAAAAACTTGTGAACAGTTGTGACTTTTAGGAGTTATTTTTAAAATTTCCTCACTAGTAATCATTTACAGATATGTGGTAATCGATTACACAGTTAATTTTGAGGAGTTATGACTCTTCAGATTTGAACTTCAAAATTTTGTGACTGGTAATGGATTACACAACTATTGTTATCGATTACAGATTTAAAATTTAAATTCAAAAACTTCTGAAAGTTGTTTAAAATAGTTTTTGTCTCTGGTAATCGATTACAGTCTCTTTGTAATCGATTACACGGTTAAAAATTAAAATTAAATTTTTTCTAAAAATTGTTTAAAACTATTTTTGCTACTAGTAATCGATTACCAGAGAGAAAATCATGTTTTCAAAACAGAGTTTTACTTAAAAAATTTGTAAGATGATTTGAAGAATTAACCTAAGGCCAAACATGTGCAATCTCTTTTAAGGAATTCTTTTAACATACTACGAACTAATTGTTAATCATTTTTCTTGAATTCTTGATTTTGACTTTGATCAATCTTGAATAGCTTTTATCTTTGGCATCATCAAAAGCTTCATACAACATATTGTTAGTCGGTCAATACGACTATCTTTTGTGTAAAAAAACTATTGTAAATTGTATACAACTCCTCCTATATATAGTTGTTTTTGGTAGTATTGTAATTACTTTTTGATAATTTAAGTAATAAACACTTAAGTATCCCAATTTTGTGTATTTAATGATCATTCCAATTCAATTTTAGGTAAAATAGGCAAGATTGGTGAAGTGCAAATTTCATGAACTCGCTAAGCCACTCATCTTCTGGCTAAGCGCATCATTCGCTAAGCGTCCCATCTGATGGCTAAGCGCATGGACAATTCTGGAAGAAGGATGAGTTGTATAGAGGCACTGAGCGAAAGCCAACTCGCTAAGTGCGCCGTTTTCACCTTCAGGCTGAGCGAGTGTGACTGGCGCTAAGCCAGAAGTCACTTATGTGCGCTAAGCGAGCTCATCTTCCGCTAAGCAGACGTCCACCGATAGGATTGCCTATTTAAGATGAAATCACGATTTCTGAGGGTGTGGAGTTTTTTTGGAGAGTTTTTGACTGTGGAGAGACTAACAAAGAGATGAGCTTGAAGAGGAAGCCATCTTGTGGAGCTTTGGATGAGATTTTGAGAGATTGTGAGGTTTCTAGAGGTGGAGGAGACATCCCCACTACTTGTATTTCTTCTATCTTTCATCTTCTCTTCTCATTGTTATAAAGGAAGCATCCCTGGTATGGAGAGCTAAATCCTCAGTTGGTTCTTCCTATGGGGTACTTGATGTAAATACTTTCATATCAGTCTAATGATGTTTTTATGTGTTCACTGTGCGATCAGTACTTAATTCTAATGTGCCTTTGCCTTGATCACACACTTGCATGCTTAGTTAGGGTCACTCAACATTGGAAAATGGTTTAATCCTTAGAACCTGATAGGACAGGGCTAGTTTATCGTATTTTCACTAGACATCGGGGTACAATAACCTAGTTTTTGTTATGTTATGTCTTAATGTGGTTCTGGTTAAGTTTAGTTCAATTCTTTAAGTGTCTATTTGTTATTCTTTTATTATTTGTGAATACTTGTTTTGTTTATAGTTGTTTTCTTCTTGAACAGGATAACAGTTGTTTCTGTCAGTGTTTTGTATGCATAGATTTCCTATAGGTCATTTAGTTCCTCTAGACTTGCAAATTGAAGCCACTTTAAGAAGGAACCGAGCCAAAAGGAGAAGGAAACTGTTGCAATGCAGGACAATAGCTTTCGTTTTAGATGAAGAAGTTCAATCTTCTTGTTCAACATCATGGAGTTTGTTATTTCTATTCCACAAATGAATTGTGATTTTTGTCGAAGAGAGCATTACAAGGACAATCATTATCTTTATTCCACGAATAATTCTGAGTGGATACAGGAGTTAAATCCTTACAATCAATATGAAGAAGAAAGAACCCCTGATCTTGTAAATGTGTTTGCAGAATTCATGGCATATCATGCTAGCTCTAAAGCTAATCATAATTCACTACAAAATCAGGAGATTCATTTTGGCAAGAGCTATTCTTTAGAAGATTATCAAGGGGAACCATAGTTACAACTTTACTATCAAAATGAAGCAGGAAGAGGTTCCAATTTGGATACTTTGTTAATGCAATTCAAGGATACAGTTGGATCTATTCAACGAGCATTTAAAAGTGCAGAAATTCAGGTTGGTAAGCTGGTAGAAGAAGAGACTCAAGTTATGGGCAGAAGAGAAGAAGAATTTGTAGAGGTTGAAGCTCAAGAGGAAAGCCCTGTAAATGAGCATGATTTAGAAGAAGAAGAGGAGGAGAAAGCGCAAAAATGAGAGCAGTGTTCACAAGTACACACTCAACAAGAAAATAATCTCCAAGTTAACATATTTCCTCGTCAACTGATTGCCAAAGAAGAAAGGCATGAAGACCATGAGGTTCCAATCATTCTAGGACAACCTTGTCTATCAATTGCTAGTTGTGTATTAGGCATGGGTAAAGGTAAATTGGACCTAAGTACAGAGGATCAGAAGATCTCCTTTGACTTATTTGAAGCAATGAAACACCCAGATGATAGTAAGGGCAGAATTTTTCAAACCATTTACTATGCTAGTAAAGTGTTGAATGATGCTCTGATCAATTATGCCACTACTGAGAAAGAATTGTTGGCAATCGTTTATGCACTTGAGAAATTTCGATCTTACTTGGTGGGGTCAAAGATAGTAATTTACATTGATCATGCAGCAATTAAATATTTGTTGTGCAAAGTGGATTCTAAACCGCGACTGATCAGATGGATATTGTTACTCCAAGGATTTGATTTAGTCATCAGGGACAAGAAAGGATCTGAAAGTGTGGTAGCAGACCACCTATCCAGACTAGTCAATGAAGAGGTCACTTTAAAGGAAACTAAAATAAAAGATGAATTTCCTAATGAATCTTTGTTTTTTATTGCAGAGAAAGCCTGGTTTGCTAACATGGAAAATTTCAAGGCAGCTGGTATCATCCCCAAAGACCTCACTTGGCAGCAGCAGAAGAAATTTTTCCATGATGCTCGATTTTATATATGGGATGATCCACACTCGTTCAAGGTAGGTGCAGATAATCTCCTTAGAAGATGTGTGACAAGTGAAGAGGCCAAGGGTATATTGTGGCACTGTCATAATTCACCATGTGGAAGGCATTACGGGGGAGACAAAACAGCGGCTAAGGTCTTAATGTCAGGATTTTTCTGACCAACACTCTTCAAAGATGTCCATCACCATGTCTTGAAGTGTGATCAATGCCAAAGAATGGGGGGAAATTCCCGAAGGAATGAAATGCCTCTTCAAAACATTATGGAAGTTGAAGTTTTTGATTGTTGGGGTGTTGACTTCATAAGTCCTTTTCCTTCCTCTGCAGGTAATGAGTACATTTTGGTGGCTGTTGATTACGTGTATAAATGGGTGGAAGCTATGGCCACTCCAAGAAATGATGCTAAGGTTGTGATAAAGTTTATAAATAAGAATATTTTTGCTCGATTTCGGGTGCCTTGGATTTTGATTAGTGATGGTGGTTTGCATTTTTGTAATGCTCAGCTTCAAAAGGTGTTGAGTCAATATGAATCATAAGGTAGCATCCCTCTATCACCCTCAAACTAATGGCCAAGCCGAAGTATCCAAAAGGGAATTAAAGAAGATATTAGAGAAAATAGTGGCGTCAACTAGAAAAGATTGGTCAATCAAATTGGAAGATGCCCTATGGGCTTACAGAACTGCATACAAGACACCAATTGACTTATCTCCTTTTCAACTGGTGTATGGAAAATCATGTCATTTACCAGTTGAAATGGAACACTAAGCATATTGGGCTCTGAAATTCCTAAATTTTGATGGGAAGGAATCCAGGGAGCAAAGGAAGATTCAACTTTTGGAATCAGAAGAAATGCGACTGACAGCTTATGAATCTTCAAAACTCTACAAAGAAAGAGTCAAAGCCTATCACGATAAATAGTTGTTGAAAAGAAACTTCAAACCAGGACAGCATGTACTACTTTTTAATTCAAGATTGAAATTATTTCCTGGTAAGTTGAAGTCCAAATGGTTTGGACCTTTCATCATTAAGAAAGTTCGGCCTTACGGTGCAATAGAGCTGTATGACCCACAATCATAGGACCCCGACAGAACATGGGTGGTGAATGGTCAAAGATTGAAATTGTACCATGGTGGAGAGTTTGAAAAGGCAAACACCATCTTGCATTTGATATCACCCATTGAGGTATATGCGTCAAGAAAATGACGTTAAAAGAGCGCTTCTTGGGAGGAAACCCAGTTCGGATTTCTTTCATTTTGTTTTTCATGCATTGCATAAGTTGGAATTTGCTTTATGGTCATTGAAAAAGGGGATATCAACTTATACTGAGTCATATATATTGGGGGGCTGTTTTAAATGTTTTTGAGGAAGTGGACTGGAAATCACTTATAAACATTTTCATGAAAATAGTCCACTCGCTAAGTGCATACCACCTCGTTGAGCGCATCTTCTCCATGCGCTAAGCGAGGATAGCCTGTGCTAAGCGCTTAAACCCCTGCATCTCAAGCTGATTGGCTCGCTAAGCCGGCCATGGGCGAGCTAAGCCCAATTCAATTCGATTTGGATTGAGCTAAGCGAGAGCCCACTCGCTAAGCGCATCGTGTTCACTGGCTAAGCGCAGTGTACCCCCGCTAAGCCCAATTCATTGCGACATGTATAGCACTAAGCTGGCACTCACTCGCTAAGCGCATGCCCCTTTTGCATATAGGATGCATTATATATGCTAACCTAGCATTGAGCCAAGCTTAGCGAGAGTTACAGGATTTCTTACCTGCACAACTCTCTTAGCGCACATCTTTGGACTAAGCGCAAATCAAAATAATAATAATAATAATAAATAAATAAATATTATAATTTCAATTTTAAATGGGCTCTGTGTCGGCCCACCAAGAGAGGAGGTGAAAAGCCAAACGTCTCTCTCTCTCGCTTAGCGGGTTGACTCGCTAAGCGAGTTGGTCGAAAATGGATAAGTGAAGTGCAACAACAGTTACACTTACACTTATCCCAAAAATCTGAAAAGCTTTTTCTGCAACCTCTCTCCTTTGAAAATTTCACATTGCATCCTCGAACCTCAATCTTGCATCCTTCATCAAATCTTCACTGAGCATCTACGATTCAAGTAAGTTTCTAACTTCCCTTATGCTTTTCTATTATTGATACTTTAGGATAGCAATTTAATTCTTAGGGTTAGATTGTAAGTAGAATAGATAAAAATTAGGACTTTGTTAGGAGTTGTAAGTGGTAGATAATGTTGATTGTGTTGCATGTCTGATAAGGGCCTATTAGAGGCCTACAAGAGGAAGTCGAAAGACTTCTTTGTTTGCGCTTTTCCTAGAAAACACGACAAACTCGCTAAGCACGTCTGATGCGTTAAGTGAATTCATCAATTAAGCCTTGAATGTATACATTTACAGACGAACTCGCTTAGCCAGCATGCATGCACTAAGCGAGTTCATCCATTTTGTTAAATGTTCATCTTCCTTATGAACATCGCGGCTAAGTGACCGTCGTGTCCGCTAAGCCACTATACACATCATTAATGACAAACCTGTGGCTAAGCGAGTGCTGTCTCGCTAAGCCCAAGTACATTAGACATATATTTTTTGTTTACTGCCTCGTGCTAAGTCGCGCCTGTCCCAGCTAAGCGTTATTCGTTGTGGCAATGGTTGGGCTAAGCGAGCCTAGTCGCTAAGCGTCGCCTCCCATGGGCCAAGCATTATTCGTTGCGGCATGCATAAGGCTAACCGAGTGCCTATCTTGCTAAGCCAATTATGCAGAGAAAAAATTTTCTATTATCACTGGCTAAGTGCGGCCTGTTACGCTAAGCCAGTGTGTTTTTTTCCTAAGGTGCGCTTTGCGAGCTGCGTCTCGCTAAGCTCACGTTGCCAATTTTAGTTTTTAATTTCAGTTTTAATTTAGATAAACTTCTAGTCTAATAAATTGATGGTTCTTTTTTATTATAGATGGCATCCAGGAAGAGGAAGAGCACTGCTTCTAGACCCACAACTCAGTATGATACCAGGCGATTCCAATCTTTGAAAGCTTGGAATAGATACACTGACAACATTCTCGGCCGAAATATCCTTCCGGAGAGAAATGTGAAGCTTTATCATATTGAGTTCGATGAGTTCAAGGTGGAGTTGGAGAGGCATAATCTACACAAATGCCTCACTAACCTCCAAGATGGAAGCATAGATGTATCTATGGTGAAGGAGTTTTATGTTAATCTATACAGCCCAGAGGACCAAGCTCCTAAACAAGCTAGAGTAAGAGGACATCTGATTAAGATCGATGCAAACAACCTGAATGAATTTCTTCAGACTCCAGTGGTGTTAGAGGAGGGGGAATCTTTACCCACCTACCCTAGATTTTGCAAGTTGAGGACTAACCACCAGGAGATTGAAGCTAGGCTTTGTATTCCCCGCAAGGGGTTTGTTTTGAATGCTGAAGGCCAGCCATGGAAACTTCTCAGAAAAGATCTGATGACACTGGCCTAGATAGGGAGTGTCTTCTCTTACTTCAACCTAGCTCCCACATCCCACACCTCAGATTTGAACATGGATAGAGCTAGGTTGGTCTATGGCTTGGTGACTAACATGGACATGAACATCGGAGCCCTTATCTCAGGTCAGATTTCTTCTATTGCTCAAAATAACTCCTTTAGGCTTGGATTTCCAGCCTTGATCACTGCCCTATACAGAGCTAGAGGAGTTACCTTTGACAGTCTGACTTATGAGAGCCTGAGCCCAGCCATTAACTTGGCCTACATTAAGAAAAACTGTTGGAATATGGATGATCTAACACTTAACTTCAGAGGGGAATGGAAGGCAAGGGATCGACTAGCTGATGTTCCTTCTTCTTCTACTCCACTAGCTCCTTCCACTTCTACTACTCCTACACCAGCTCTTCTAGGCCCATCTGCTCAGGACTCTCAGCACTTTGAATCCATGCTTCAGAGTCTTCATCAAGGACAAATTTTGTTAATGCAGAGCTTGCAGGTTGTAGCTCCTCCATGATCCATTCTAACAGTGGAATAGTTCATGGAGAAGGTATCCTGGCCAGGAACCCTGCCTTCTCTTGAGAGAGAAGGTGGGGGTCCCAGTGCTCAGGTACCTCAGCAGGTACAGGATGCATCTTTTGAGGCCACCATCCCTAGCCATTCATTTTTGAAGCAGGTGAGACACAGATAAGGCAAGAGGCTTCTACTCTAGAGAGATCACCATAGATTTCACTAGATCCACCCTTTCCAGTGGTGGATCAATCTTCTCTTCAACAGCTAGTAGACCCTCCTACACCAGTGCATGTGATGCCAGCAGACCTGTCTACACCATTACTTGATCTTCCAGAGGACCCTTCTACACCACTCCTGGGATTGACTACCACTCCTCTGGCCACTCCTGTCCTACATCTTATAGATGAGGAGGACACTCAGGATGAGGATACTCAGTCACAGGACCTGTCACAGGAATTTTAAATTCCTGTTTTTGTTTCAATGACAATTAGGATTATTATAATTATGCCTTTAGTACACTTTTTTTCTGTGATATGGGTTTATACTTTTGATTATGGATAGTAGTATGCGAGTCTTGATGCATATAGAACAGTTTGACTTGACTCCTTGAAATTGCAGTTTTGTTATAGTTTTGAAATGGTGATTGTGGATTGAATGCATGATTGGAATGGAGCTTGTGTTTTATCATGAGTTTGAGCAAGTGTGTATGCTAGACAAAGAAAGAACAAGAATGTAAGCTTGCAATTAGAAATGTTAGTCAATAGACAGATTGATTGAGACAGAAAAGCCTTAACCATAACCCGGTGAGAGTGTGATCTTAAATTGTCAGTGAACGACTAGCATTGAGCAATAGTTTTTGTATCAATCTCTGAATTTTAGAATGAAATGCATAAGTTTGAAAGTGATGAAGGCCATTGTTCTATTTTTAAACTACTTGACCAGAAGGCTTACCTTAAATTATAATTGTATCCTTTGCACCCTTCCTGAGCTAAATTGAATTTTCAAATCGAACCCTAAACTTGAATGAATATCTCCATCTACCTTGCTTAGGTTCTAGGAGAGCATATGGTTCAAGGCAATTTGCCCAAATTTGGGGGAGTTAGTTGAGATGTGAAGTGAAAAGGTAAGACACATCAGCACACAAAACATATAAGCTATGTGTTAAAAAAAAGAGTAAAATGAAAATAAAGAGAGTGTGTGTTGTTGTAATAAGGCCAAGTGCAAGGCAAGTGAGTGAGCTAAATAAATTGAAAAGAAATAAATTGGGTGAGCCTAGGATCTACGCTCTCTTAGAATTTAAGCCTTTGAATCCTATAAAAACTAATAATTCTTGTAGCCAAGCCTCACTGCAAGCCTATGAAAGTCATTCTAATTCTATTTATGCATTTCTGACTTTATGGCATCAGATGAAGTGCAAAGATTAGAACTCTTGCTGGTTGTTATTTCTTAATAGCCTAAACACTTGAGCTTGAGTGAAACTGTAGCCGTGAGACTTTGGTTTAAGCTAATTTCCTTGATATCTATCTTGTGCCTAACTTCATCTAATTGTATTGCATACATTATGTTCTTCTCTTTGAATAACTGCATGCTTTGTGAAAGGCAATTGATAATAACATTTTTGTTTCATTTGTTATCATGTAATTAATATTTTGTGAATCACACACCTTTGTACATAATCACTGCATGTTTTGTCACTTGGGGACCAGTGAATTGTTCTTTATTTGCTTGAGGACAATCAAAGATATAAATTTGGGGGAGTTTGTTAGTCGGTCAATACGACTAACTTTTGTGTAAAAAAACTGTTGTAAATTGTATACAACTCCTTCCATGTATATTTTAGGTGAAGATAGGCAAGATTGGTATAATTCCATGAATAGTGTAGTTATTTTATGATTTCTATTGTTAATTGAATTCCTTTTCATAAACTTGGATGACCGTGTTTTGAGCCAAGACAATTTGATTTCTTTATTTGGACTAGTTCTATTTTGATACTTGAGAAGTGAATGTGAAACTTTTACCCTTGAAAATGTTTTTATATACTATGTGTTTGATGAACTTTTAATTAGTTCCACATTCATATTTCTTTTATTACATATATGAATGTGGGGTAAAAGGTGTCACATGTTTTACCGCTTAAGGGGCCCCGACTGGTTCCTTGAGAGTAGTACGTAAGCCCGAGCCTCATCTCTTTTTCTTGTTTGTTTGTACCCGTCTATTGATGCACGTGGCACGAGGGCTACACACACGATGCAACAACAATAGTCAAAAGGATTGGATAGAGATTGAGGAACCATGGGTTCTATTTCCTTCTGTGATAAGGTGAAGTACGTTGAGGAAGTGGATAATGGACAAAAATACACTGGGGTATAGCAGGCTAAGAGGTTCAGAGAACCTAGGGGAATTAGCGAGTGGTGACTACCCGGCATTTGATGCACTCTTTTAGCCCGGGTAACTCACAAGCCTCACTTTTCTACTCCTAACGGGCTCTAAGACTATGCTGTTGAGTTGGGAGATAAGGGGTTGATGTATGATGTATGCGTATGTAATGATCACTCCCGACTATCATCCACATTATTTTGTAAGACTATCAAGACCTGAAAGGATTGGTGGCAGTGATTGGGCCCAATGTTGAATTAGGTGTGATAGTTACATAGATTGTATGTTTTAATTTTTTTTACTATTGCTTATTGTTTGTGGCATTCAAAGATGGAGGACTCACCCCTACAACCAATAACTTTCAGGTATTGATGATGCTAAGTACACTGAAGCATTTGTTGGCTCGATGTAGCTTGCAAAGAAAGCAGGTATACCCCGCACCATAACACGAACTACATGTTACACTTGCCATACTCGAGTCCATGTAGTGCCAACTGATAGACCAGATATAGCATGCATCGGGTACACCTAGTGGAGGTTGCAGAGGACTGAGGCGACCATTCAAACATGTCGTCTAAGGAGATGCAGGAGTATCGAAAACTACTAAGGCAGTTGGAACTGATGTATGAGCAAGAGAGTGATGATTCTTCCAAGGACACATCTTAGTTAGTTTTGTACTTCTACTGTGATAAGTGGTTTGCTCTTGTCCTAGTTTCTTTATTGTTTTGATGTATTTTGAGAAATATTTTCAACACAAACATGTATTTGGTTGTAATAGGGATGAAAAATGTATTTTTATTTATTATCACACTATTATGGGTTGTATTTGTATATTTTTTTATGACACTACAAGTTTTATTTTAATTATGTATGCAAACCGAATTACTTTACATTTGCATTTATTTTAATTCGATGAAAATATTTAGCATTTTATGACTATCGTGGTTTGTTTTCAAAAAATAGTATAGGAAGATGTTTTTATTATTTATAAGTAATGGTAAAAAAAAGTTACGCATATTTCTAAAATAAATTAAATAAAATCATTTTCAAGCAATATTTTCAGTTTAAAATTTGAGGTGTTACAATTAGCCAACACTTAAGGCCGATGACACCTTTGACTTCACAAGGAGGTGCAGACGATGCCAAGAATTCGCAGATGTTCCATGCATACCCCCCAACAACCTCCATAGCTTGAGCTCCCCTTGGCCTTTTGTAATGTGGGGGATGCGCATACTAGGACCATTACCAAAAGGCCCAAGACAGGTCAAGTTCTCACTGGTCGCCATTGATTACTTTACTAAGTAGATCGAGGCAAGGCCATTACGAGAAATTTTAGCCAGAGAGGTAGAGAATTTCACCTGGAAACACCTCATATGTAGATATGGTCTTCCTTATGCTATTGCCACTGACAATCATACTTAATTCAAAGCTCATGCTAATGAAGAATTCCTATCAAGGCTAGGTGTCAAGCACCTCGTGACTTCTATTGAACACCCCCAGACCAACAATCTAGTAGAGGCAGCAAATAGGGTTATCCTTAAAGCCATACTCACAAGACTTGACAAGTCCAAAGGTTCTGTGAAAGGAGGAACTCCCTAGCATACTTTGGGCTTATCACTGTTCACCCCAAACAACGTGTCGCAACCTACCCTTCGACGGAAGGGCGAGGCAAGATAGAAAAAGTGTGTCTCCTCATGAAGAAAACACGTGGAGTCGCCATCAACATTTATTTGATGAAAACACTAGAAAAACCAAAAAGAGGTCTGCAAATTTTGAAAATAAGGATTCGGGAGTTGTTTACGCACGGGGAAGATATTAGCACGGGAGCCTTTGATCGAGTGTGCAAAACATGACTTCAAAATTGTGTATTTTCCCTTTATATTATTTCTTTATTTTTTGGGTTTGACAAGAGTGTTGCCCTTGCTCTTACGTATCCTTAAGTACGATGAGGAACTCAGACCTACGTAGTTCTTTAAGTCTAAAAGTTTGTGTGTTAC
Source organism: Glycine soja (assembly GCF_004193775.1). NCBI lineage: Eukaryota > Viridiplantae > Streptophyta > Magnoliopsida > Fabales > Fabaceae > Glycine > Glycine soja. The sequence continues at coordinate 33,759,351 of NC_041009.1, read as the reverse complement.
ATTGATTTTATGTTTTTTGAAAGATTGATTTTAATTGCAAACGAAGATCGTTTAAGGAGTTGGACCTTGAAATGATGTTTTAAACTTTGAAAAGCAGAGAGAATCGTTAAGGCATCAGACCTTGAAACGATCTCAAGTGATGTTTGATTAAAAAAAAAAGAGGTTATGAGTTATTTTTATCTTGGTTTTGTTTACTAACTTTCAACCTCTTACATAACTAATGATCGATAAAAATTTACTTTACAAAAGAAAAGAGATTTACCGATGATAGAAGAAGGAGATGAAGATACACAAAACAACAAAGAGGGCCCCTAAGGGCGGATAGATCGTATCCAAATCCTTAAAACTAAAACTAACCGGATGATGAACGATGTACAAGTTGATTACAGTCGTGATTCGGTAGCACCTCGGCCTCGTTTTCTCTTCTTTCTTTCCCTCTCCTCTTAATGTCCTTCAATGTTGAACCTTGGAACCCCTCACTCAGCCTCACTCACGCCTATTTATAGCAAAAAATGGCATTTGGTGGACCTGCAGCTAGCCCAGGCAAGCTGATGCTTCACTCTGAAGTAACCTTGCTCACCCAGACGAGCTGGTTACTTCACCCCTAAGCTATTTGGGGGTCCAGGCAAGCCAGGGCCAAGAAAATTCCTAAAATGACCTTTTGCCCCCCCCCCCTTGGGTATTTTCCGCATCCTTGACCAAAACATTGAATGATCCTTCGTCTTGGGCAGTAATTGGTGTCGAACAACTCAATTCAACTAGCAAGAATCAAAATATCCATGAATGATAGTCCCCAGACGAAATTAGGGTATGACAATTGCCCCCTTTTACTTATCTTTTATTGGAAATAAAAGGGAAGTAAAGATAAGGACACTAATTTCGTTCGAGTGACCTTGCTATTTGATTGGGCAACTGGTGAAAACCAAGGAAGAAAAACCTGTAAACAAAAGGACATTGAAGTTTTGTAGAGCAGAAGACTTTTGAAGTGTTTTTTTTAAAGCATAGAACACAGAGGACATTGAGTCCTATGAAGCCCAAAGACAAGGACATCGAGTCCTATGAAGCCCAAAGACAAGGACACTGAGTCCTATAAAAGCCCAAAGACTTTGAAGTTTTATAAAGTGTAAAAGGTGGAAGACATGGAAGTCTTTGAAATGTAAATGAAGACATTATAGTCTTTTGAAAGCGTAAATGACTAAAGACATTGAAGTCTTTGAAATGTAAATGAAGACATTGTAGTCTTTTGAAAGCATAAATGACTAAAGACATTGAAGTCTTTGAAATGTAAAGAAGATATTGATGTCTTGACAAAAGACATTGAAGTCTTTGAAATGTAAAGATAGAGGACTTTGAGTCCTATGAAAGATAAAGGCAAGGACTTTGAGTCCTATGAAAGATAAAAGCGAGGACTTTGAGTCCTATGAAAGATAAAAGCGAGGACTTTGAGTCCTGTGAAAGATAAAGTGAGGACTTTGAGACTTATGAAAGATAAAAGCGAGGACCTTGAGTTCTATGAAAGATAAAAGAGAGGACTTTGAGTCCTGTGAAAGATAAAAGAGAGGACCTTGAGTCCTATGTAACCAGTGGCCATAATGCTTTCTGAAATGTTTTTAAATATTTTTGAAAACTTGTAATCGATTACCAGCAGTTGAAATTGTTTATAATAGCAATTGGAAATTTGAATTCAAATTTTAAAGCCTATAATCTATTAAATAAGGCTTGTAATCGATTACCATAAGGAATTTTCGAAAATAACTCCCAAGAGTCACATCTGTTCAAGAGTTTTTTGAATGGCTTTCAAAGGCCTATAAATAGGTGACTTGGGATACAAAATTCCTCAGAGTTTTCTGCACAAAAAGTCTTATCCTCTCAAAAAACAAAATTGTCTTATCCTCTAAAACATTCCTTGGCCAAAACACTTGCAAATTCAATAAGGAATCATTGAGTGATCTTCATTGTATTATCTTTCTCTTAAAAGAGAGAATTCTTCTTCTACCTTTTCTTATTCAAGAGAACTGATTAAAGGACCGAGGGTCTCTTGTTGTAAGGTTATTTGAACACAAAGGAAGGGTTTTCCTTGTGTGGTTCAGACATTGTAAAAGGGATTTTACAAGATAGTGAAACTCTCAAGCGGGTTGCTTAGGGACTGGACATAGGCACAAGGGTGTGGCCGAACCAGTATAAAACTGAGTTTGCATTATCTCTTCCCTTAAACTTCTTTTATTTATCATCAATTATCTTTTGCGTTATAGAAGTTTTATTTTGAATTGTGTTTTTAGTAATTCATATTAAGGGTGCATTAATAATTCAGAATGAGACTTAAAATTTTAATTCGGGAATAGTCTTTGATGTCTTAATTCAACCTCCCATCCCTTCTTAAGATATCTAAGTCCACTTGTCTAACAACTACAAATATTTAAATCCTCTACTGATGGAGTTCTATGGATAATGGCTTCTTGTACTTGAGGTCAAGAAATACCTCTAGAAGGAAAGGTGAAAAAATAGTGTTTTAGCTTGCAAATTCTTGTCCCCATTTTGTTGATATCACACTATACATATAGACTTACATTAGCTAATAGGATAAGGACAACAATAACATACTAATGAAAATGAAACAAGCATAATGGAATCATAACAAAATGGTTAGGCACTAGGGGACAACCACTAACAAATACCACTAATAGGTATTGATCCACTACTAACAAAATTCTGGTGATGATCTGATAACATATAGTGAATAAACTCTTCCCACCCTTGTGGCCTTTTGGTAATTCTTTTGGGCCTACAATTAGCCTCTGATTCAGGGTTGCTATCATTCCCTACTTCTTCTAGAATCACCTTGTCCTCAAGGTGGTAGTTGGCTTGTAACTCAGTCCAACTTTCCCAAGCCAAATCTTCTGGCAGCAAGCCCAACCATTGGACAAGGACATGCAACTGAGGTGGGTCTGAATTGTCCCACTTATGGTACAAGATAATGAGAGGCTCGATGATGGGCTGATTGTCCAAAGCTGTTGGTGGTAATGACTGGTCCGAGGCCATAGGACTGGTATGGGGCTTCAATAATGAGCAATGGAACACATGGTGGATCTTCGCAGAAGCAGGAAGAGCCAACTTGTATGCTACTAGGCCTACCCATTCTATGACCCGATATGGTCCATAGTAGGGCTTTCCTTACTTCTGATAGTTGTTTCTAGCCAAAGAAGTCTTTCGATAGGGTCATAGTTTCACGTAGACCCAATCATCGACGGAGAAGGAGATGTCCAGACGGTGGCTATCAACAAACCTCTTCATCTTCTCATGGGCGCGCTCAAGTTTTCTCCTGAAGAGTATGAACATATCTAGTCGAAAAGTAAGCAGGAATGGAATGAGGTGTTGTAACACCATAAATGAGGAGCCCGATATATAATTGGGAATACTCCGCGGTGGTTTCCCATAGGTGACCTCGTATGGAGACAAGTTGGTGGCAGAATGGAATGAGGTGTTGTAACACCATTCAGCAAGACATAAAAACTTTCCCCACTAGGAAGGTTTAAGGTGCACAAAGCTATGCAGGTATTGTTCCACCACATGGCTAAGCACCTCGGTCTGGTTGTCACTCAGGGGGTGATAGGTCGTGCTCATGTGCAATAGTGTTGTTGAGCTTGAATAGCTCACGCTAGAAACGACTCATAAAGATGGGTCTCTATCAAAGATCAAGCTCCTGGGAAATCCATGGAGCTTGCAAATGATCTCGATGAAAAGTTGGGCCACCTTATGTATCATGAAGTGAGTGGCAAGCATGCCAAAGTAAGCACCTTTCAAAAAATGATCAACAACTGTCAGGATGATGGTGGTGCCCTGGTAATTGGGAAGCCCGGTGATAAAATCGAGGGCCATGTCCTCCCAAAGGCTTGATGGAGGAGGAATTGGTTGGAGCATGCCTGCCCTGTGGGATGTATTTGGTTTGTTGGAAATATGAACATTGTGTGATGTACTGCCAAATGTCTTGTTTCATGCCTATCCACAAAAAGTTTTGCTGAAGTCTACTCAAGGTTTTTGCCAAACCCATATGGCCACCTAGAGGGGACTTATGATATTCCTCTTGTAATAACAGGACGAATGAGTTTCCTTTGTTTAGCCAAATGTGTCTTTTGTAGAGAAGAAGATCGTCCCTGATTTTGAATTCAGGGTGGTTCTGTGGCTCGTTGCGAACAAAATTGAGTAGGGAGGTGAATTCCTCTGTTTGGAATAACACACATTTGAGGTCATCGAGGAATTGAAAATGGGGCACTATCAGAATCTAGAAAGCCTCTGGTGATGGTTCATGAATACACAAAAGGGCATCGGCCACGATGTTGCTATGACATGCCTTGTATTGGATGGTATAATCATACCCCAATAGCTTGGCGAGGTAAATATGTTGTTCTGGTGTCTGAATGGGCTTGTTCATTAATTCGTGCAAGCTCTTGTGGTCCGTCAAGATAACGAAAAGGTGGCCCAATAGATATTGGTGCCAATGCTTCACGACAACCATAATCATGGTAACTTGCAAATATAAGTGGAAGAATGCAGTAGGTTTAGGCAAAATTGGTTGCTAAAGTAAGCAATTGGATGACCCATTTGTATTAACACAACACTCATTCTCGTACCGGAAGCGTTCATCTTTAGAATGAACGGAATATTGAAATCAGGGAGGGATAATACCTGTGTCTGAGTCATCGCCCTTTTGAGGGTATCGAAGGTCATTTGAGCATCAGGGGACCATGAAAACTGATCCTTGCACAAAAGTTGGGTCAATGGAAAAGCGAGTTGGCCATAATTCTTGACAAAACAGTGGTAGAAGCCAGTAAGGCCCAAGAATCCACATAATGACTTGGGTGTCGTGGGGACGGGCCAATCCAGCATGGCCTGTATCACACTATATATATAGACTTATATTAGCTAATAGGATAAGGACAACAATAACAGAATAATGAAAATGAAGCAAGCATAACGGAATCATAACAGAATGGCTAGGCACTAGGGGACAACCACTAACAAATACCACTAACAGGTATTGATCCATTACTAACAGAATTATAATGATGATTTGATAACATTTAGTGAATAAACTCTTCCCACCCTTGTGGCCTTTTGATAATTCTTTTGGGTCTATGATTAGCCTTTGATTCAAGGTTACTATCATCTACTAATATAATTATTTTTATATTAATCATTATGTTTAAAATGCAAATATGTCCCCGTACAGGACAACGATGGTCACTGGTCCTTAATAGTCTTATCCTTTATTGATAAAAAGGTTTTCCATCTAGACTCTAACTTAAATAAGGTTATGGTTAGTGTTAGAATGGATACTATCAAATTGGTTATAACAAATTATTGTCTATACACTTATTTGTTAAATTATAAAGTTGTTCCATATGGAATGGTTTGACTATTTTCATCATCGTGGTTTTTTATAACCGATAATTGGTTGACTCTTTGTAGTAATGTGAAACCCTAGGCAAGATGATGCTTTTTATCTTCAATGAACAACATGATACTCACTTGATTCCAAACTTTGCATAGTTGCGCATGTCTGAACCTAGGGGAATTCCCAATTGTGGTAACAGGTTGGATATCATTGTCATCAATTCTCATGAATGTGTAGTTTGTTGTTTTGTTTTATTGAGGTTGCATTTTGAAACTAAGTGCCATACCCTAATTTCATCTGGGGACCATTGTTTGGTGGCATGCAACCTTCGCTTGATCGCCTCAAGGTACTTAACACCCGTCGTTAGGCAATCTGTGAGGTTCCGCAACATTCCGGAAGTCGAAGGGAAGTATTATTGCGCAATCCGTATAGTTTCGCAACATTCTGAAAAGAAAATAGGTGTCATTACGTAATTCGTAAAGTTGCATAACATTTCGAAAAAGGAATCAGCAAAAAGCACAAATGGGGTGTATTTGGTAAAAAAGGGGGTGCAAATAGAAACCAGGCCCACTTGGGCCTTCTAGGGAGTTCCAACAGAAGGCAGTGCCTTTTGATGGAAGCAACCCAGCTAGCCTGGGCGAGCTGGGCAGCAACCACCTCCCTCTTTTCTCCTATAATTAGGGGAAAGAGGGCAAAGTAAAAATGTTCAGCCCTTGTGGTATTTAGGATTCTCTCGAAATTAGTGAGGAAAATTGTTTCTGTGGGAAAAATCCAAGCCGAGCCGCTTCCGTAACGCTTTCGAGACATTTTCGTGAGCGATTTTGTGAAGATTCTTCATCGTTCTTCATCGTTCTTCGTTCGTTCTTCGTTGTTCTTCGGTCTTCGTGTTTTAACCATTTATTTAAGTTGTTTTCTCGCCTAATAAAATGATAAAATGAATTTAACCGATCATTTGTGTTGTAATCTCGTTTAATCACTGTTAAAACAAAATCTAACCGATCGTTCACGCTATAACCTCGGTTAAATGAAAAAAAAGCAAAATAATAATAAAATTATCAAAATATCTTGAAAAAATAACAATAAAATAATCAAAATATCTTTGAATAAAATAATGAAAAAAAATCAATCGGACGTTTTTCTTTGGAAGTTTTCTTGAATGAATTGACTAATAACCAAAGTGAAACTAAAGCTAAAATCAACTCATAAATCAAGCTTTGTCCGTAAAAATTACTAAAAATCGTTTTAAGGTTCAACGCCTTAAACGGTCCTCTTTGCTTTTATCGGTTAACATGGACCATTCAAAAGCACAAAATCAACACATAACTTTACCGCTTTTGCAAGAACTATGTAGGTCTGATTTCCTCATCGCAATTGAGGATACGTAAGAGCAAAAGCCCCGCTTTTGTCGACCACCCCAAGAGATCGTTAATGGTCCAACGCCTTAACGTTTCTCTCCTTTCAAAAGAATCAAAAGATCGTTTCATGATCCAACGCCTTAAATGAATTTTGTTCGGTTAAAATATATCTTGCGAAAAAAGATAAAAACAACTTAACCAACGTTTAGCTACGTAGGTCTGATTTCCTCATCGCAATTGAGGATACGTAGGAGCGAGGGAAACACCCTTGTCGACCACAAAAAGATAAAATATACAAAAAGCCCGTAAAAAACATAAAAGCATATAACAGAGAAAATAAATCAAATTGAAGACATATATTGCACATTTGATTAAAGGCTGTTGTCCTTTGTAACAGATGCGTGGGGTGCTAATACCTTCCACATGCGTAAAAACAACTCCCAAACCTTTCATTAAAAGTTCTTAAACCACACCTTTTCGATTTTTCCGATGTTTTCCTCGAATAAACGTTGGTGGCGTCTCCGCGTATTTTCCTCCCTTGGAAGACGCACCCATGAGCCCTTGCGTCGTCCTCCTGCCGAAGGGTAGGTTTCGACAGTTGGCGACTCCGCTGGGGACTGTTTTTAGAGAGTTAGGCCTTCTAATATCGTGCAATATCATGACTTCCTTTGATGCAATCTTCCCTAGGAAGGGACCAGTCACTAGAGCCATGAGCAAGAGGCTCCAAGAAGATTGGGCTAGAGCTGCTAAAGAAGGCCCTAGGGTTCTCATGAACCTCAGGGTAGATTTATGAGCCCATGGGCCAAGGTTGGGTCCAAATATATTTGTACATATTAGACTAGGATGTCATTATATTTGGTCCTTGTATTTAGGTCCCCATATTGTAGGTAGGGTGCCCTAGAAATATAGGATTTTTCAGCCCTTGTATTTTAGGGCACCTAGACTAGTTTTTGTATTAGGGGTAGTTTTGTAATTTCACATGCACTGAGTGAATATTTGATGTGTGTGGTTGGAAATAAATTTAATTGAATTAGTGGGCTGAACCATAACTAAAATTCACTAATCATAATTAGTGAAATTTTGGCTCCAAAGTTTGGCTCCACAAATTCAATTTCAAATTCAAGTGAAATTTGAATTGAAATTCAAATTTCCCTCCAATTTTGTGTGACACTTAGGCTATAAATAGAGATCATGTGTGTGCAATTTTTTCAACTTTGATCATTTGAATATTAAACTTCAGATTTCAGAGCTCATTTAGAGCACAAAATTTCGTGCTCTTCTCTCCCTCTCCCTTCATTCATCTCCTTCTTCCTCCAAGCTCTTATCCATGGCCTCCTATGGTGGTGAGCTTCTTCTAGACTCATCTTCTCCTTGAAGTGGCGTCTCCTCTCTCTTTTCCCTTCTCCATTCTGCTGCCATTCATCTTCCAAGAAGCAAAGGAATCCATTGATGAAGAAGATCCTAGGTGTCATACCCTAATTTCGTCCGGGGACCTTTGCTTGATGACATGCGACCTTTCTTTGGTCCTTGTGAGATGCTTGGCACCCATCATTAGGCAATTTGTGAAATTCCAGGACATGCCGGAAAACCAAAAAATATTGATGCACAATCCGTAAGTTTCCGTGACACACCGGAAATCAAATGGAAGCATCGTTGCATAATTAAGTGAGATTCCGTAACATTCCGTAAGTCAAAAAGGGGATGATTATGTAATCCGCAAGGTTCCGTAACATTACGGAAAGAAAACAAGTATCGTTACGAGATTCGTAAGTTTCCGTAACTTTACGAAAAAAGAATCACCAAAAAAGGTAAGGGGGTGAACTTATCAAGATAGGGGTGTAAATAGAAATTCAAATCTAGGCCCTTCCAGAACATTTTGGAAGTTGGGTTGCTTAAGGAGGAAGCAACTGGGCGGCAAGCTCCTCCACGTTTTTGAAAAATGGTTTTCGGGGCTTCCGCGGCTTCCGTAATACTTCCGTAAAATTTCCGAAAACCTTGGGTAAGCATATTCCACTTAACATTGGTGAAAGGGAAGAGAAAAAAGATGAAAATCAAATTCGAAAACAGTTCCGTAAGGCTTCCGTAACTTTTTCGTAAAATACGAAAAGGGGGGTGAACTTAGTAATTCGGGTGCGCTTAGAAATCTTCTTCATTAAGTCTTTGGGCGGCAAGCACCTCCCTTTTTTTCTATAAATAGGGGAGGGGGGAGCTGTTTCAAAAGGGTCAAGACCCCTTTGGCTATGCATTTCGGCTATTTTGGGCAAAAAACACGTTTTCGTGAAGAAAAATCAAGTCGAAGTACTTCCGTAATGCTTCCGTAAGCGATTCTGTGGAAATTCTTCATCGTTCTTCGTCGTTCTTCACCGTTCTTCATCCGTTCTTCGTTCGTTCTTCGTTCTTCAACGGGTAAGTTTTCGAATCCGAGACTTTCAATTCATTTCTTGTTTTGTGTACTTTCACTTTAATTTCGTTTACTTTCAGTTTTCTTTTCTTCAGTTTTTAACGTGCTTTAACCATTTATTTAAGCCGTTTTCTCGTCTAATAAATGATAAAATGAATTTCAACCGATCATTTGTGTTGTAATCTCGTTTAATCACTGTTAAAACGAAATCTAACCGATCGTTCACGCTATAACCTCGGTTAAACCAAAAAAAGTAAAATAATAATAAAATAATCAAAATATCTTGAAAAATAATAATAAAATAATCAAAATATCTTTGAATAAAATAATAAAAAAAATCAATCGGACGTTTTTCTTTGGAAGTTTCCTTGAATGAATTGATTAATAAACCAAAGTGAAACTAAGACTAAAATCAACTCACAAATCAAGTTTTTTTCCAAAAAATCACTAAAAACCGTTTTAAGGTCCAGCGCCTTAAACGGTCCTCTTTGCTTTTATCGGTTAACATGGACCGTTCAAAAGCATAAAATCAACATGTGACTTTACCGCTTTTGCAAGAACTACGTAGGTCTGATTTCCTCATCGCAATTGAGGATACGTAGGAGCAAAAGCCCCGCTTTTGTCGACCACCCCAAGAGATCGTTAATGGTCCAATGCCTTAACGTTTCTCTCCTTTCAAAAACAAGAGGTCGTTAATGGTCCAATGCCTTAACGTTTCTCTCCTTTCAAAAACAAGAGATCGTTAATGGTCCAATGCCTTAACGTTTCTCTCCTTTCAAAATCAAAAGACCGTTTAATGGTCCAACACCTTAAATGACCTTTTGTTCAAATAAAAAACATATTTTGCAAAAAAGACAAAAAACAAACTTAAACCAAACACTTTGTTCCGAAAGAACTACGTAGGTCTGATTTTCTCATCCCAATTGAGGAATACGTAGGAGCAAAGGGAAACACCCTTGTCGACCACAAAAAGAGAAAAAAAAAAAAGGGTATAAAGGATATAAGGACATAAAAGGGAACGTAAAAATCAAAGTCATGTTTGCACATTCGATTAAAGGCTGTCATCCCTTGTGACGGACGTGTGGGGTGCTAATACCTTCCCCGCGCGTAAATACAACTCCCGAACCTTTCACTTAAAAGTTCGTAGATCGCGTCTTTTCCGGTTTTTCCGACGTTTTCCTCAAATAAACGTTGGTGGCGACTCCGCGCGTATTCCTTTCGTGGAACACGCATCCCGCGAGTCACGCGTCGCCCTCCCGCCGAAGGGTAGGTTGCGACACTAGGCCTACAAGCTCCAATGGAGCTTACATCATGTGGTATCAAGAGCATCTTCATCTAGGTGATGCTCTTTTGCTTCCTCTATCTTTTTGTTCAGTGAATTATCTTTAATTCCATGTTCTTCATCTTATTCTCCATGTATATCCTCCATTGTCTTGTGGTTTGGTGCTGTTTAGAGTAGATTAAAAAAAAATAAGTCGATTAAATCTTAGATCTACACTTGTTCTTGTATTTCTATGGTTCAAATTTTGTAGATCTACTCTTGAATCATGTTTTTATGTTGATTTTAGGTTTTATCATTTTTTCATTCATAATATTCTTGTGTTTAACCTTAGATCTAAATTTTCTTCCAAAATTTTGATTAGAAAAAAAAAACACAAAAATCTAAGTGTAAATCACTTAATCCATGTTGTCTTAGAGTCATGTTTAGTCATAGTAATTGTCACATTATGTTCTAAGTTTGTGTTGAATTTTTATTTTGTTGATTGAATTCTAGATACATTTGTTTATGTACTCTTGTCATTCTTAGCCTATCTTTTGAATTTTGAGTCTAATTCATGCATGTTATTTAGTTCATAACATGTTCTAAATCAATTCCTAGAAGTAGACTTGTTGTTGAACTCTTTTTTTTTGTTTTCCAAGTTTCCTACATGATGCCTATGATGAAGTTGAGTTGTGGTGCTGAGTTGTGGCTGGATTTGTGAATCAAATAAGTCTTAAGCTCTCTTGAATTGTGTTATTCAAGATAATTGAGCACAAGCAATCACAAATTGTAACTATCCAAGCCTTAAGCAACATAAACACTACTCCAGATTTCTAGGTTGAAATCGCTGGTGCTGGCAGCTTGAACATATGAAATTGTATAAATTACTGGGAATTGTTCACTACGTCTTTTGAGCTGAAATTTTTACTGAATTTTCTAGACATCTGGAAAAAAATTATAAAAAGAGAACCAAGCGATTTAGATTAAAGGAAAAAATAAGAAAAATCACACAAGTTGGCAGAAAAATCAGTGTCCAGGAAAAAAAAAGTGAAAGGGAAGTGTGCTTGTTGTTTTGGCTCAAAATTTGTTCTATAATTGGTGCCTATTTTATACCAATCCTAGTTCTGAAATTTCAATTGAAATTATTGTGAAAACAAGTGCCAAAACTAGAGGTTTCTTGAGTCTTTGAGTCTTTTTTTTTAGTTTTTCTACTCTACTCTAGAGCCATTCTAGGTTTCTCTTTGAGTCCTAGCTTGCTTTTTTGTGCTTTTCATTGCTTTAATTGTTGAATAATCCTTAAAAATTTGTCTTGTTAAAACTCTATTGGTTTAGCTTTCATTTAATTTTTTTTTTGTCTTTGGTTATTGCTTGTCTCTTTGTTTCCTTGCTTGTGAGTTGCCATATAGAGAATTGGAAAGGAGGATTAGTGCCATATCTTGAAAATTTTGAGTCAAGAAGCAAGGGGCCAACCACCTTAAGAGCTATTGGACTAAGAAGCACTCCAAATTGAGTGAAACACTAAAGAGAGAATAGCCACCACAATTGAGGACTTTTTTTCTTTGTAATTTTGTAATTGGCAATTTGCTTTGCTTTCAAATTTTGTACAAAAAGGCCTTTCATTGGAAGTAAGTTGGGAGCCTCCGCTAGGTCACCCTACTTCCATTTGTGTGTAATAATTTTAGGCAATTTCCCTTAGGATAGTGAGTGTTTTGTTGGGAACCTTAAATGAGGTCATCCAAACACTCTTAGCATCCGCATAGTTTGCATTTCTTGCTTACTTTCATAGCTTATTTCCTTTACCCTCCATTGTCTAACCGCCTAGATAGCTTGCCTTTTACCAATTAGTTTTTACCTTATCTTTCACACCTCTTTTACTATTTATTTTGGCTAGTTTCAACCATAGTTTCTTTTACCTTTTGTTTTCAAACCCCCAACAAGAAAGAACCATAACTTAGGAACCAACATGAGTCTTCATTCTTCATCTAGTGTTATTGGTGAGGGTTCTACTCGTAAGGACCCCTTGTATAAGATATTAGATGAGTTGAGATCCCTTAAGTTTTGGAAAGAAAAACAAGAGAGAAAAGAAAAAGGTAAAAAAAGAGTGGAAGAAATCAGTCAAGATGAAAGAGAGAAAATAAGAGAGGAAGAAAGAAGAAAAATAATGAAAGAAATGAAAAAAGAAAAACATGCCTCCTTTAGTAGTCATGACTCTTGCAAGAGTTTAAGTGAAGAGCTTAGCGAGTATTATAGAGGGCGCTGATGTGCCATCATTTTCTTCTATTTTCTAAACCCTTTTTGCACCATTTTAATTACTGATTGGTCTTAATTGTCAATTAATCAGGCAGTTTTATTATTTGGGCTCATTTAGCTAATTTGATGTTTTTAATCTAATTTCAGGAATTAATGAAACATTGGGCTTAATCCGGATTTTGGTTATGGACTTGAAGAGGACAAATTAAGCAGCGCTTACCTTAGTTAATTAGGAAATTTCGCAATTTTATTTTATGTTGTTCAGTGTTTATTTCGTTTTGGGCCAGAGTATTGTAATAGGGCCCAGTGACTTTGAGTGACTCTTTTTAAATAGCAGCCTTAGGATTCGTGCAAGGCTATCCTGTTATGCTATTCATTATTCAGAGCTTTTGTTTTAGGGTTTTCGTTTTTCTGCTTTGATGCTACTGTTCACGTAATGCAATTTTACATTTTTTGCTTCTAATTACAATTTCGTTCTTGCTTCTTCTTCTACTCTCATTTACGTTTCTATTCCATTTACATTTCTGTTTCATTTACGTTTCTGTTCATTTACGTTTCTGCTTCATGTTTCAATTGCGTTTTCTGTTTGAATCCATGGAAGGCTAGATTTTCTGGTGTTGTTTCCTTTTGAGGAAGAAGCCCAACTCTCTTTGAGGTTTCGCTTGTAATGTGGTTTCCTAGTAGTTCTCCCTTCACCAGTATCCCAAATTCGTGAATATTAATCAATGCACGCTTCGTGTTCGATTAATTGCCTCTGAGCCTAACTTGCGTTCATGCTTAATGGACGAAGGGCTAACTGGTGTATGTGGTGCCTAATCACGTATTGAAAACCCTAAGTTGATTTTCGCTTAGTAAATTGAAATAGGGTTGGATTAAGTGGTTGACTGTTAGGGACGAATTCTCTATAACCCAGGATAAGAGAATGGCTTCTGAATCAGAGGAAACAACCCGTTTTTAATATTAGTAGTTTCGTATTCCAGTTTACTTGTTTTGCTCTTTAATCACAAAACAAACAAACCCCCCCCCAATCGTTACTGTTACTGCAAGTATATTATGAACATTTGGTTTGTCACTGCTCGTTGGGAAACGACCTAGGATCACTTCCTAGTTACTGCATTTTCATGTTTATTTGATTCGGGTACGGCCTCGATCAAATTTGGCGTCGTTGCCGGGGAGCGGTGTCCAAAGGTTCATAATAGCTAGCGTTGTGTGTTTAATTCTTTCGTGTTTTATGTTTAATTGTTAGTATTGTGTTAGTATGTGTGTTAGTGTCATTTAGTATCTTGATATTTTGTTTAGTGTGTGTTCTGTTTCAGTTTTCCTATTGAGCGCTTCCCCTGTTTCAGTTTTGGGTGTTTTGCTGTGAATAGTGTTTTGCGACGGACTTAGCGACCATTTCTGCTTGTGGCAAAACAGAGTAGTAGTAGAAATCCCTTAGCGACGGATTTTAGCGACCACCCATGCTGAATTATTTGTGATTTTTTGTTTTAGTAGCTAGGGTTGTTATTTTTGGCTGAATTTTTTTGTGGTAACTTCTTTTAATCCATATTTTGTGGGAAAAATAGCTAGAGCCTTTAGTTTGGTCAGATTTGAAAGTTCCAAAAAAGTAGCAAATTTTGTGTTTGTCAAAACTTCAAACGGCCATAACTTTTGCTCCGGTTATCAGAATCGCAATTATTATATATGCATTTGGGGTAGAAAAAACTTTCCTACGCCATAGCAGCCTGCCATAGGCTGGCTGAGGTCTCCATCATCCAAAAAAAGCGGTTATGTCAAAAGTTTTTTATTTTTCAAGTTTTATTCACTTATTTTTCTTAACCTACCAATTTTAGCTTTCATAGTTAGACTTTGAATTTTTGTTTGAAATTTTTTGTGCTATCTTCTCATCATTTTATAAGGTAGCTCACAAAATTTCAAGACATTTGGATATCATTTGAGGGTAGATGTAGTTCAAACCTACACCTTTATTTACATGACAAGGCAACTAGTTGTGCATGCTGAATGTAATGTATGACTAGAGGCAATCCATTGACTTACAACCCTTTGACCCTGAGATAGATAGGACATTTCATAGATTAGTTAGGCATCATTTTATACCTTTTGATCATCCTGAGCATTCCATTACTGGTGAATCTGTGCATTCTGTTATTGGTGATTTTGAACATCCTGATTTGGAACATTATAATTTTGAGCATTTGATTTTGCACATTCTGAGAACATGGCACAACCTCCACCCCGTGAGAGGACTCTAAGGGAAATGGCTGCACCTAATTTCACCTACAAAAGCTTGTGCATCCAATACCCTGATGAGGATGTCCCATATGTTCTTAAAACTGGACTGATTCATTTGCTTCCAAAGTTTCATGGCCTTGCAGGTGAAGACCCGCACAAACATTTGAAGGAATTTCATATTGTCTGCTCCACCATGAAACCCCCAGATGTCCAAGAGGATCACATATTTCTGAAGGCTTTTCCTCATTCATTAGAGGGAGTGGCAAAGGACTGGCTGTATTACCTTGCTCCAAGGTCCATCACGAGCTGAGATGACCTTAAGAGAGTATACTTAGAAAAAAATTTCCCTGCTTCCAGGACCACAGCCATCAGGAAGGATATCTCAGGTATTAGACAACTCAGTGGAGAGAGCCTGTATGAGTACTGGGAGAGATTTAAGAAACTATGTGCCAGTTGCCCCCACCATCAGATTTCAGAGCAGCTTCTTCTCCAATATTTTTATGAAGGACTCAGTAATATGGAGAGAAGTATGATAGATGCTGTCAGTGGTGGAGCCCTTGGAGACATGACTCCTGCTGAAGCCAAAAATTTAATTGAGAAGATGGCTTCCAACTCCCAGTAGTTTAGCGCCAGAAATGATGCCACAGTCATTAGAGGAGTGCATGAGGTAGCTACAAATCCATCTGCATCATCTGAAACTAAGAAGCTTGAAGGCAAACTGGATGCATTGGTTAACTTGGTAACCCAGCTGGTCTTGAATCAGAAATTTGTTCCTGTCGCAAGAGTTTGTGGTTTGTGCTCCTCTGCTGACCACCATACAGACCTTTGCCCTTCCATGCAGCAACCTGGAGCAATTGAGCAGCCTGAAGCTTATGCTGCAAACATTTACAATAGACCTCCTCAACCTCAGCAGCAAAATCAACCACAGTAGAACAATTATGACCTCTCCAGCAACAGATACAACCCTGGATGGAGGAATCACCCTAACCTCAGATGGTCCAGCCCTCAGCAACAATAACAGCAGCCTGCTCCTTCCTTCCAAAATGCTGCTGGCCCAAGCAGACCATACATTCCTCCACCAATCCAACAACAGCAACAACCCCAGAAACAACCAACAGTTGAGGCCCCTCCACAACCTTCCCTCGAAGAACTTGTGAGGCAAATGACTATGCAGAACATGCAGTTTCAGCAAGAGACCAGAGCTTCCATTCAGAGCTTGACAAATCAGATGGGACAATTAGCTACACAATTGAATCAACAACAGTCCCAGAATTCTGACAAGCTACCTTCTCAAGCTGTCCAAAATCCCAAAAATGTCAGTGCCATTTCATTGAGGTCGGGAAAGCAGTGTCAAGGACCTCAACCCGTAGCACCTTCCTCATCTGCAAATGAACCTGCCAAACTTCACTCTACTCCAGAAAAAGGTGATGACAAAAATTTACCTAACAATCTCTGTGTAGGTGAATCTTCTTCCACAGGTAATTCTGATTTGCAGAAGTATCACATTCCCCCTCTTCCATTCCCTCCAAGAGCAGTTTCCAACAAAAAAATGGAAGAGGCAGAGAAAGAGATCTTGGAAACGTTTAGAAAAGTAGAGGTAAACATACCTCTGTTGGATGCAATAAAGCAAATTCCAAGATATGACAAATTCTTGAAGGAGTTGTGCACTAATAAGCGGAAGCTTAAAGGGAGTGAATGGATTAGCATGGGCAGAAATGTCTCCGCATTGATTGGTAAATCTGTTCCTCAAATTCCTGAAAAATGCAAAGATCCAGGTACATTCAGCATACCTTGTATTATAGGGAATAGTAAGTTTGACAATGCCATGCTAGATTTAGGAGCTTCTGTTAGTGTTATGCCTCTGTCTATTTTTAATTCTCTATCTCTAGGCCCCTTGCAGTCAACTGATGTGGTAATTCATTTAGCTAATAGAAGTGTTGCCTACCCTGTTGGTTTCATAGAAGATGTCTTAGTTAGAGTTGGTGAACTAATTTTCCCTATTGATTTTTATATTTTGAATATGGAAGATGGATTTTCTCAAGGATCAGTTCCCATCATTCTAGGCAGACCCTTTATGAAAACTGCTAGAACTAAGATAGATGTTTATGCAGGCACACTGTCCATGGAGTTTGGTGATATAACTGTTCATTTTAATATTCTAGATGCTATGAAATACCCATCTAAAGATCTTTCTGTATTTCGTGCTGAAATAATTGACCATGTTGTTGATGAATACATGACTGATCTTTATTCTAATCTGCATGCCTCTCACTCTTCATGCATTGAGTCTGAAATTGTACTTGATCATATGTCTGAATTTGATGCTGGGAGTGAATCTGAGAGTGATATTGATTGCATGCCTGGTGGTGGTGTTTTACCTCTTGAGATTGATTTTATAGAGTCAGATAGGACTAACCATGTTTCAGGAAGCACACATACCTCTGACTTTCTTTATGAGGTAAAGGCTGAGAAACCATCTCCTTCTACCACTGTCCAGCCGACCACACCAGAGTTGAAGCCTCTGCCATCAAATTTAAAATACGCTTACTTGGATGATAGCAAGAGTTTTCCAGTGATTATATCTGCCTCCCTTGCTGATGAGCAAGAGGAGAAGTTGTTGTCAGTTCTCAAGAAACATAAGAAGGCTATAGGCTGGACCTTGGCGGACATTCCTGGTATTAGCCCATCCACATGTATGCATCGAATAAATTTAAAGGATGGAGCTAAACCAGTAAGACAGCCACAGAGAAGACTCAACCCGGTGATTCTTGACGTAGTGAAGAAGGAGATAACCAAGCTTTTGCAAGCTGGAATCATTTATCCTATCTCCGAAAGCCAATGGGTGAGTCCCGTCCAGGTAGTCCCGAAGAAGACCGGCCTCATAGTGATCAAAAATGAGAAGGAGGAGCTAATTCCTACTCGGGTGCAGAACAGTTGAAGAGTCTGCATGGACTATAGGAGGCTGAACCAGGTTACCAAAAAGGACCATTTTCCCCTGCCATTCATTGACCAGATGCTTGAACGCCTGGCAGGTAAATCCCACTACTGTTTCCTTGATGGTTTTTCTGGTTATATGCAAATTACTATTGCTCCTGAGGATCAGGAAATACCACATTCACCTGCCCCTTCGGCACTTTTGCTTATAGGAGGATGCCTTTCGGCCTGTGCAATGCCCCTGGTACCTTCCAGCGGTGCATGATTAGTATTTTCAGTGATTTTTTAGAAAATTGCATAGAGGTGTTTATGGATGATTTCACTGTATATGGATCCTCTTTTGATGGTTGTTTGAATAGTTTGGAAAAAGTTTTGAATAGATGCATTGAAACTAACCTTGTTCTAAATTTTGAAAAATGTCATTTTATGGTTGAGCAAGGTATAGTTTTAGGCCACATTATTTCCAATAAGGGTATTGAAGAAGATCCTGCAAAAATTTCTGTTATTTCACAATTGCCTTACCCCTCTTGTGTGCGAGAGGTGCGATCTTTTCTTGGTCATGCAGGATTCTACAGGCGCTTTATAAGGGATTTTAGCAAAGTAGCCCTTCCACTATCCAACTTGTTGCAAAAGGAGGTGGAGTTTGACTTTAATGACAGATGCAAAGAGGCTTTTGATTGCCTCAAGAGAGCGCTGACTACCACCCCCATCATCCAGGCACCCGATTGGACAACCCCTTTTGAGCTTATGTGTGATGCATCAAATTATGCATTGGGGGCTGTCCTTGCTCAGAAAATTGATAAATTGCCCAGGGTGATATATTATGCTTCCAGGACTTTAGATGCTGCCCAAGCGAATTATACTACTACTGAGAAAGAGCTTCTAGCCATAGTTTTTGCTCTTGAAAAATTTCGATCTTATTTGCTTGGTACCCGCATTATTGTTTATACTGACCATGCAGCTCTAAAGTACTTGTTGAAGAAGGCTGATTCTAAGCCTAGGTTGATCCGATGGATGCTCTGGCTCCAAGAGTTTGACTTGGAGATCCGTGATAGGAGCGGAGCACAAAATCTAGTTGCTGATCATTTGAGTCGGATCGAACGTGTATCTGATGCAGATTCACCTATTCGGGATGATTTCCCGGATGATCATTTGTATATACTGTATAGTATTTCTGACTCTCTTTCTACTCCCTGGTTTGCTAATATTGTCAATTATTTAGTTGCTTCTCTTTTTCCTCCCTTAGCATCTAAGGCCCAAAAAGATAAAATTAAAAGTGATGCTAAGCATTTTATTTGGGATGACCCCTACTTGTGGAAATTGTGCAGTGATCAGGTCATTAGACGGTGCATTCCAGATCATGAGACTGACTCAGTCCTGCAGTTCTATCATTCTTCCGCACCGGGAGGTCATCTGGGTGTTCAAAGGACAGCTCGCAAAGTGCTTGATTGTGGTTTTTATTGGCCCACCATCTTTAAAGATGTGTGGAAGATCTGCAGCACTTGTGAGCAGTGTCAGAGAGCAGGAAATACACTTACATGGCGACAACAAATGCCTTAGCAACCTATAGATTTCATGGGTCCTTTTCGTGTCTCTTTTGGTTATGTTTACATTCTCCTTACAGTTGACTATGTTTCAAAATGGGTGGAAGCCAAGCCAACTAGAACTAATGATGCTAAAGTTGTTGCAGACTTTGTCAGGTCTAATTTGTTATGCAGGTTTGGAGTACCTAAAGCAATTGTTAGTGATCAAGGAACCCATTTTTGCAACAGGACAATGCATGCCCTGCTTAAAAAGTACGGGGTGGTACACAGGGTATCCACACCATACCACCCCCAGACCAATGGACAGGCAGAAATTTCTAACCGGGAAATCAAGAGAATTTTAGAGAAGATTGTGCAGCCAAGCAGGAAAGATTGGAGTGCCAGGCTTGATGATGCTCTCTGGAACCATCGGACTGCCTACAAAGCACCCATAGGAATGTCTCCTTATCGGGTTGTCTTTGGAAAGGCATGTCATCTTCCAGTGGAAATTGAGCACAAAGCTTACTGGGCAGTGAAGACTTGCAACTTCTCTATGGATCAAGCTGGTGAGGAAAGAAAGTTGCAACTGAGTGAGTTAGATGAAATCCACCTTGAAGCCTACGAGAATGCCAAGTTCTACAAAGAAAAGACCAAGAAGTTCCATGATAGCATGATAGTTAAAAAGGACTTCATGGTTGGGCAAAAAGTGTTATTGTATAATTCTAGGCTTGGACTCATGAGTGGTAAGTTAAGGTCTAAGTGGATTAGTCTTTTTGTTGTTACTAATGTTTTTCCTTATGGTACAGTTGAGATCAAAAGCGACTCCACAGACAAGAGCTTCAAGGTCAACGGACATCGACTTAAGCCATTCCTCACGAACCCTTCTTTAGTGGACGTAGTGGTGGAAGAGACTTCCTTACTCCACCCTACTCTTCCTCCACCATGACTTAGGGAGTTTTTCTTTTCCTATCTCCTTCTTTGCTTTTATTACACTTGTCCGATTCTCTTTGATGATTTAATTGTTTTTAATCTTTTAATTATGCTACATTGAGGACAATGTGTTGTTTAAGTATGTGGGGGAGTGTTATTTGGTTTTGCTAGTTTTGTTGGTTTTGTTAATTTGTTAGTTGTGTTAATTTGTTAATGTTGTTAGTTTCGTCGGATTTTTAGTTTAATATTTTGGGTCAATTTTGTGTGCATGTACGACTTTGCATGTTTTTCTTTGAATTATAGGATATGCTCAAGAAATGGGTAATTGTTTTGAAAATAAAAGTTCTTGACATTTTGTGACTTGAAATCCTTGATTCTCCTCTACATGTCATGATAGTTTTGAAAGCTCAATTTGAAAGTGATGAGTTTACCTTTGTGAGAATTTGAGCCATCCATCATCATAATCATTTGGTGTGTTTTGCCCCATTGATTGCTTGCACAATAGCCTTGGCTTGATTCTTGTTGATGCTTCCTAATTCACATGCATATTTGGAAATGATTGAGGCAATTTTGTTCTTATAAGCTTCTAGCCAAATGGACTTACCTTGAATTAATTCCTTTGATAGCCCTTTTGAGCCTTGTTTCCCTTTCCTTGTTTTGAAGCTCACTACAAGCCTTAAATGAAAAACCATGATATCACCATATCCTTAAGGAATTTTGGAGCTTTGGAATTGTTTTGGAAATAAGTGTGGGGGGTTTTTGTTTCATTGGATAACTTGTTTTGTTGGCTATGCTTCATGATGTATTTTGGGCCATACTTGATGTACATTGTATATTGGTTAAATGTTGGACATGCTGAATGAAATGTTGTTTCTCAACGGCTACAAAAAAAACAAAAAAAAAACAAAAAAAAAAGAAAAGAAAAAGAAAAGCAATAAAGTTGAGTGAATAAGATCTTAAATGGCACAAGAATGATGAAACTCTTGGTTCTATTCTTTATGTTTAAATTTTATCTTTACTTCTTTTTATTTTCTTATTTTCTTAATATGCACTTATTCCCCATTTCGCCTCTATCCCTTTGGGATTTAGCCACTTATTCCATATTTTTCCATACCTTGTCCTTGGCCCCATTACAACCTTAAAAGACCTTTTGATCCTCATGTGCTTGTGTTTATAGGTTGATTGTCAATTTTAGAATCTTGCCAAGTTTATATGGTGTTTGCTTTCATGGGTGCTTTGAGGGTAAATAGTAGCCTAGACACTTGAGAGATAGAGTGTATATCTTGTGAGGCTTTATCACTTTTCATTCTTAAGCTGATTAACTATTTTGCCATGATTGGGTTGCTTGGATGATTTTCATGAATGTCTTGACTTTTTGGATCTCCTCATGTTAGATGTTACCCATTCCTTTCATTCCTTGATGTTCATTGAGAAATATGTGAATGTTTTTGTTTGTCTCCCTTTGATATCCTTGGATTTTGTTCTTTGTTTCATTTTGCCCAGGAGTGCAAAAGGCTAAGTATGGGGGGTTTTGATGTGCCATCATTTTCTTCTATTTTCTAAACCCTTTTTGCACCATTTTAATTACTGATTGGTCTTAATTGTCAATTAATCAGGCAGTTTTATTATTTGGGCTCATTTAGCTAATTTGATGTTTTTAATCTAATTTCAGGAATTAATGAAACATTGGGCTTAATCCGGATTTTGGTTATGGACTTGAAGAGGGCAAATTAAGCAGCGCTTACCTTAGTTAATTAGGAAATTTCGCAATTTTATTTTATGTTGTTCAGTGTTTATTTCGTTTTGGGCCTGAGTATTGTAATAGGGCCCAGTGACTTTGAGTGACTCTTTTTAAATAGCAGCCTTGGGATTCGTGCAAGGCTATTCTGTTATGCTATTCATTATTCAGAGCTTTTGTTTTAGGGTTTTTGTTTTTCTGCTTTGATGCTACTGTTCACGTAATGCAATTTTACATTTTCTGCTTCTAATTACAATTTCGTTCTTGCTTCTTCTTCTACTCTCATTTACGTTTCTGTTCCATTTACATTTCTGTTTCATTTACGTTTCTGTTCATTTACGTTTCTACTTCATGTTTCAATTGCGTTTTCTGTTTGAATCCATGGAAGGCTAGATTTTCAGGTGTTGTTTCCTTTTGAGGACGAAGCCCAACTCTATTTGAGGTTTCGCTTGTAATGTGGTTTCCTGGCAGTTCTCCCTTCACCAGTATCCCAAATTCGTGAATATTAATCAGTGCACGCTTCGTGTTCGATTAATTGCCTCTGAGCCTAACTTGCGTTCATGCTTAATGGACGAAGGGCTAACTGGTGTATGTGGTGCCTAATCACGTATTGAAAACCCTAATTTGATTTTCGCTTAGTAAATTGAAATAGGGTTGGATTAAGTGGTTGACTGTTAGGGACGAATTCTCCATAACCCAGGATAAGAGAATGGCTTCTGAATCAGAGGAAACAACCCGTTTTTAATATTAGTAGTTTCGTATTCCAGTTTACTTGTTCTGCTCTTTAATCACAAAACAAACAACCCCCCCCCCCAATCGTTACTGTTACTGCAAGTATATTATGAACATTTGGTTTGTCACTGCTCGTTGGGAAACGACCTAGGATCACTTCCTAGTTACTGCATTTTCATGTTCATTTGATTCGGGTACGGCCTCGATCAGGCGCCATAGTTCACATACTAAACATCACTCCCAAAGAAGAGAAAAGGATAGAAGGCCTCAAGAGGTTAACATTAGCCTCCCATATTTCCATGGAAAATATAATGTTGAGGCCTACTTAGATTGGGAAATGAAGGTTGAACAACTCTTTGCTTGCCATCATATTAGCAAAGAGAGAAAAGTTCCATTGGCTACCCTTAGCTTTCAAGGGTATGCCCTCTATTGGTGGACTTCCCTTGTTAGGGAACAAATGATTCATGGGCATCCTCCAGTAGAGTATTGGAATGATCTTAAGAGTGCCCTTAGGAAGAGGCACATTCCCTCCTACTATGAAAGAGAGCTTATGGACAAGCTCCAAAGGCTTAGACAAGGGAGTATGAGTGTTGAAGAATATAGACAACAAATAGAACTACTCCTTTTAAGAGCTGGACTTAGGGGGAGGAAAGAACAAGCATAGCTAGGTTCCTTAGTGGGCTTAATCTAGAAGTGAGGGACAAGGTTGAACTTCTTCCATATAGGGACCTAGATGAGCTAGTCCAACTTTGTATAAGAGTGGAGCAGCAACTTAAAAGAAAGCCTTCTTCAAAATCTTATGGCTCTCACTCTTATCCAAGGAAAGACCAAGTCCATGGAATTTTGGGGGCTGCACCTTCAAAACCCAAGGAAGATAAGGGTAAGACCATAGAGAAATACACCCCTAAGACTTGTTCCCAAGAAAGGACTAGCAACATTAAATGCTTCAAATGTCTTGGGAGAGGTCACATTGCTTCTCAATGCCCCACAAAGAAAACCATGATCATGAGGGTTCAAGACATTTATAGTAGTCAAGAGGAGACTACTTTTTGCCCTTCCTCTAGTGGAAGTGAAGATGAAGTAAGGGGTGAAGAGTCTATTGAGGAATTCTACCCCCATGAAGAAGGTGACCTCTTAATTGTTAGAAGGCTCCTTGGAGGTCAATCTTGTGATCTATCTCAATCCCAAAGAGAGAACATCTTTCATACAAGATGCAAAATTTTAGATAAAAATTATTCTCTCATTGTGGATTGTGGATCTTGTTGCAATTGTTGTAGCACAAGATTAGTTTCCAAGTTGAACCTTACTATCATTCCCCACCCAAAACCTTATAAACTTCAATGGCTCAATGAGCAAGGGGAAATGATAGTTAACCAACAAGTGAAGGTACCTTTCTCCATTGGGACATATAAGGATGAAGTTAATTGTGATATAGTTCCCATGGAGGCAGGGCATATTCTTTTAGGAAGGCCATGGCAATTTGATAGGAAGATCATTTACAATGGCCTAACTAATGAGATTATCCTCACCCATCTCGGCACTAAATTTGTGTTGCATCCTCAAACACCTTCACTGGTGGCCAAAGATCAACTAACTATGAAAGATAAAAGGGATGAGGAAGAAAAACAAAAGAAAAAGAAGGATAGTAAGGCCTTGTCTTCAAAGGCCAAGGGGAAGGAAAAAGAGGTAAAGGATTCCTCCAAGAAGATTGTTAAGAAGGAAAATCATTTTGCAACAAAAGGTGATATTAAAAGAGCACTCCTTCTTAAACAATCTTTCTACCTTCTCCTATCAAGGGAAACATCCCTTAGCACTGCCACAATTCCTACATTTGAGACCTTACCCCCAAAGGTCCAAGAACTCTTACATGAATTTGGTGATATGTTTCCCAAAGAGATACCCCCTGGGCTACCTCCTTTAAGGGGAATAGAACACCAAATAGATCTAGTCCCAGGAGCAAGCCTTCCTAATAGGCCAGCCTATAGGACTAACCCTCAGGAGACTAAGGAGATAGAGTCTCAGGTTAAAGAATTGTTGGAGAAGGGCTGGGTCTAAGAGAGCCTAAGCCCATGTGCTGTGCCAGTGTTGTTGGTGCCCAAAAAGGATGGTACATGGAGAATGCATACAGATTGCAAGGCCATCAACAACATCACTATAAAGTATAGGCACCCCATTCCTAGACTTGATGAGTTGCATGGTGCCAATATCTTTTCAAAAATTGATCTTAAAAGTGGTTATCACCAAATCAAGATGAAAAAGGGTGATGAGTGGAAAACCGCTTTCAAGACCAAGTTTGGTTTGTATGAATGGCTAGTGATGCCTTTTGGGCTCACTAATGCACCAAGCACCTTTATGAGGCTTATGCATCATGTCTTAACGGATTTCATAGGTAGATTTGTAGTTTTTTATTTTGATGATATTTTAGTGTATAGTAGGAGCCTAGATGATCACTTAGGACATATCAGGCAAGTTCTTTCAGTCCTTAGGAAAAACAACCTCTATGCAAATATAGAGAAGTGTACCTTTTGTGTAGATAAAATAGTTTTCTTAGGTTTTGTAGTTCGAAGAAATGGGGTCCAAGTGGACCCTGAGAAAATCAAGCCCATCCAAGAATGGCCCACCCCAAAAAGTGTGGGAGATATTAGGAGCTTCCATGGGTTAGCAAGCTTCTATAGAAGGTTTGTTCCTAATTTCTCTACAATTGCATCACCTCTCAATGAGCTAGTGAAGAAGAATGTGGCATTTACCTGGGGTGAAAAACAAGAGCAAGCCTTTGCTTTGCTCAAAGAAAAGCTTACTAAGGCACCTGTTCTAGCTCTTCCTGACTTTTCTAAAACTTTTGAGCTAGAATGTGATGCCTCTAGAGTGGGAGTTGGAGCTGTATTGTTACAAGGTGGGCACCCTATTGCTTATTTTAGTGAAAAACTTCATAGTGCCACCCTCAACTACCCCACCTATGATAAAGAGCTTTATGCCTTAATAAAAGCCCTCCAAACTTGGGAACATTACCTTGTTTCCAAGGAATTTGTCATTCATAGTGATCATCAATCACTTAAGTACATTAGAGGGCAAAGCAAGTTAAACAAGAGGCATGCAAAATGGGTAGAGTACCTAGAGCAATTTCCATATGTTATCAAATACAAAAAGGGAAAAACAAATGTGGTAGCTGATGCCCTCTCTAGGAGACACATTGTTTTGCTCCCTAGGAGCTCAAATTTTAGGATTTGATAATATTAGGGACTTGTATGCTTTAGATGAACATTTCTCTCCCATTTACAAGAGTTGTGGGAAAAAGGCCCAAGATGGATTCTATTTGGCAGAGGTGTATTTGTTCAAAGAGGGAAAGCTTTGCATACCGCAAGGATCCATTAGGAAATTACTTGTGAAAGAAAGCCATGAGGGTGGGCTCATGGGCCATTTTAGGATAGACAAGATCCTTGTCTTACTCAAAGAAAATTTTTATTGGCCCCATATGAAGAAAGATATCCATAAGCATTGCACTAGGTGTGTGGCTTGTTTACAAGCCAAGTCTAGGGTGATGCCTCATGGGCTATACACACCCCTACTCATCCCATCTGCACCTTGGGTAGACATTAGTATGGACTTTGTCCTTGGGCTTCCTAGAACCCAAAGAGGTGTAGACTCTATCTTTGTGGTGGTGGATAGGTTTAGCAAGATGGCACACTTTATACCATGCCACAAGGTGGATGATGCTTCCGACATCTCAAAACTCTTTTTCAAGGAAGTTGTGAGACTCCATGGTTTGCCTAGGACCATTGTGTCAGATAGAGATGCTAAGTTCCTTAGCCACTTTTGGAAAACCTTATGGGCTAAGCTAGGAACTAAACTTCTTTTCTCTACCACTTGTCATCCATAAACTGATGGGAAAATAGAGGTAGTGAATAGGTCTTTATGCACCCTTTTAAGGGCTCTTCTGAAAGGCAACCATAAGTCTTGGGATGAGTATCTTCCTCATGTAGAATTTGCCTACAACAGAGGGGTTCACAGAACCACCAAGCAGTCCCCTTTTGAGGTTGTCTATGGGTTCAATCCCCTAACACCATTAGACCTCATTCCCCTCCCACTAGACACTTCTTTTATACATAAAGAAGGGGAATCTAGGTCAGGATTTGTAAAGAAGTTGCATGAGAGGGTTAAGAACCAAATAGAGAACCAAACAAAGGTATATTCAACTAAAGGCAATAGAGGAAGAAAAGAGCTAGTTCTTAATGAGGGTGACTGGGTTTGGCTCCATCTTAGGAAGGATAGATTCCCTACTAAAAGGAAATCCAAGCTTAGCCCTAGAGGGGATGGACCTTTTCAGGTTTTGGAGAGGATCAATAACAATGCCTATAGGTTGGACCTCCCAGATGAGTATGGAGTCAGCACCACTTTTAACATTTTTGATTTAATTCCTTTTGCAGGTGGAGCTGATATTAAGGAGGAGGAACAAATAGATTTGAGGTCAAATCCTCTTAAAGGGGAAGGGGATGATGCAATCCTCCCTAGGAAGGGACAAGTCACTAGAGCCATGAGCAAGAGGCTCCAAGAAGATTGGGCTAGAGCTGCTGAAGAAGGCCCTAGGGTTCTCATGAACCTCAGGGTAGATTTTTGAGCCCATAGGCCAAGGTTGGCTCCAATTATCTTTGTACATATTAGACTAGGATGTCATTATATTTGGTAGGGGTACCCTAGAAATATAGGATTTTTCAGCCCTTGTATTTTAGGGCACTTAGACTAGTTTTTGTATTAGGGATAGTTTTGTAATTTCACATGCACTGAGTGAATATTTGATGTGTGTGGTTGGAAATAAATTTAATTGAATTGGTAGAAGCCCAATTCAATTAAATTTTAGAGGGGGAGGTGAACATTTGCTTACTACACCCCATTGCCACATCATATAGTCACACTTTGTGCATGTCCTTCATGCTTTACATGTCTCATGACACCTAAGCACACTTAGTGAAGAATCTTGGAATTGATTTTGGATTAGTGGGCTGAACCATAACTAAAATTCACTAATCATAATTAGTGAAATTTTGGCTCCAAAGTTTGGCTCCACAAATTCAATTTCAAATTCAAGTGAAATTTGAATTGAAATTCAAATTTCCCTCCAATTTTGTGTGACACTTAAGCTATAAATAGAGGTCATGTGTGTGCATTTTTTTCAACTTTGATCATTTAAATATTAAACTTCAGATTTCAGAGCTCATTTAGAACACAAAATTTCGTGCTCTTCTCTCCCTTTCCCTTCATTCATCTCCCTCTTCCTCCAAGCTCTTATCCATGGTCTCCTATGGTGATAAGCTTCTTCTAGACTTATCTTCTCACTACTAGAAAATACACTTTCAACATCGGTTATTTAGAACATTCTACATCGGTTCTAAAACCGATGTTGAAAGTGACGATGTTGAATGTATGAATTTTAACATCGGTTTTGGAGAACCAATGTTAACATACATATGACAACATCGGTTCTCCAAATACCCGATGTTAAACACAATGAACAACAGCAAAAAAAGTGCAGGCATGATGAACGTTGACATCGGTTTTTCAGTAAAACCGATGTTAATATGTTAGTTTAACATCGGTTTTCTAGAATAACCGATGTTAATGTATGCCCTTAACATCCGTTTTTCTAGAAAACCGATGTCAACGTTGATGATGCTTACACTTATTTGGTGTAGTTCTTTGTGTATAACATCGGTTAATTATAAATAACCGATGTTACTATTCAAATATTCACATCGGTTATTTATAATTAATCGATGTTAATGTACAATAGTTGACATCGGTTATCCACAGATAACCGATGTTAAAATACAAACGCTGACATCGGTTATACACAAAAAACCGATGTTAATATACAAGCATTAACATCGGTTTTCTATTATAACCGATGTTGGTTATGATATTAACATCGGTTTTTGTTAATAACCGATGTTGTTTTCAAATATTTTTTTTTTATATATACTTTTTGTTTTTACAGTAAACCCGAAATTGTACCTGTCAAATGCAATTTCAGGAGGCCCAATTCACAGCAAATAAACATTTTATTCTGCTTTCAAGCAGTTTTAATGATAATAAACATCAAATAATTGATTTATATATTATAAAGAACAATCAACAAATGAATTCAATGTTCGTGTTACATAGAAAATGTAAAAAATGTTAAAAAAATGTCCCTAAATCCTAGGCCTGATCTCTAACTCGGAGATAAAACTGTGCCCACTGAATCCGCAATGCTTTTAATCTCTCGGGCTCCAATGGTCTAGGGTCGTTAAAATACTGCATGATTAAATAAATCATATTAAGTTAATAATGTAATAAAAATTATAAATAAATTGATTTTCTTTGAAATAAACTTACCGCTTCCCAATTATTTCTAAAACTTCCTAAAATGATGGTGGACATCCAGTGCATGACATAGTAGCCGCACTCAGTAGTTCCTTTTTGTCTATTACACTAAATACATAATGAAATTTGGATATTAATTAAACAACTAGTGTACAGACACATAAAGAAATATATATAAGTGGAAGTTTTATGTAAATGACGTACCTTGACGACAATCCACCTAGCAGGAGCCTTTGATTTAGGCTGTGGAGCATCATCAAGACCCTTGATAGCATTGTTCCATATGAGTAACAATTAAAAACTGGTGTTGTACGTTGAGGTATTACAATGCAAATGTATTGAAAAGAACACTAACCTATTAATAATCCCCTTAAGGTAGTTGTCTAGCCTGTTATGCAATGAAAAAAACCAGACAACTAAGTGTTCCTTGGGCAGGATGACCATCATCTGCCAATGTCCGCTGCAGTGGAACCTAAAATGGGTTAGTACATTAGTAAACATTAATTAAATTTTGTTATTTTGTGACTTACCCATTTAGGTAGGCTCCAAGATGCACATCGCATTGTGAACTCTGCATCCAACTCTTTATGTAACTTTCAGATTCAAACTGCGATTGCCCAGACCTCTGAATGGACTGAGGCTCGAGGAATCCATAGATATCAGAATTCCCCGCTCGCATACATGTTTCAGTGAGATGCCTGTTTATGTTAAGTCAAAGTTAAATATTTATGAATTGAAAGCCATAACTTAGGTAAATAAAAGCCTTTTATATAAAGACTTAGAGAATCCACAACTGTAACACTGATATGCTGAGACATTGACCACCGTGTGCAATTTCGGAGAGGTCTTCGTGCTTTATGTACAGGGGGAAATCTGGATTAACGACCCCGAACACGGTGGTATCCCATCTAACCTGATAAGGCCTCAAGAAAAGCTCTGGGATGGTCAATGTCATCAGATAAAGCGGATCATCGACCTCCGGATTGGGCTTCGGAGGTGGTTTTGGCAGAGACACAGCTACCTGTTCATGAAACAAAGTTAAATAGCCTAATTTGAAAAGAAGAAACATATAGTAAGGACAATAAGTACCTGCTGTGATAAAGACTTGACCAGATGTGTCGGCCAAGCAAGGAAGGTGTGAAGTGCCTGCCCCACTAAGGAAACCTCATCAGTGGGTACAGGAACTGGAGCATCTGCATCTCTAACCTCCTCCACACTCACCTTTACTTGGCCAAACAACAAAGGAGTGTTATGAACAACAGTGGATCCCTCATAAACTCTCCCGATGGCAACCAGGCGGGCAGGATCTGCTTCTATGTACAAGCCGCACCTATCAGAGTCACCGGTCTCAGGATCGTTTCCTGAGGGATCAACACAACTCCCCTTTGTGCTCACTCGAGGACCGGAGGGACCAGGACCAACCAGAGGCTCAGGAGGCACTGCAAGTCCCTGAGATTGCATCTGCGACTGAAGGTGGCTAAAGGATGCCATGACCTGCCTCGTCACTTTCTCTGTGATGGACTCCTCCAGCTGGTCCCTGATCTGCTGAGTCAGCTGCTGTAATTCGTCAGGAGGCAGGGAGGAAGCGCTGCGGGACGTCCGTGGAGCCGATCCAAAGTATTGCTTGATGGTGATACCGGCTCCAATACCACGGACACGGCCAAGGTGCTCTGGACGTCCAATAGCAGTGGCCAGAACATTCTGACGTCCATGGGGGACGAACGATCCCTGTGTGGCCTGCTCCTCAAACAAATCCTGCACAGAAAACACACAGTGGTACATGGCATTCTCAAAATATTCAAACATAATTGTAATGGTTAGTTGAACATGACTTACAATCTTCTCAGCGATTTCCTTTGCGGCCTCAGTCGTCATCTCCCATGTCTTCTTCGTGCGGGCCATCTTCCACTTCACGTGGCGTCTGACCGGGGATGGAGGGTTGATGACACCATCAACGCTTCCTGACTGTGCAGCTTCCTGCTTCTTCTTCTTGGTCTTCTCAGCCATGAGCTTCTGCTCCAAATAATCATAACCCCCACGAGACAAAACGTGGGGGGCAGTATTCTGTTTCTGGATGGCCCGTGCCTTCATGCGCACATCCTGAAAAAATTAAACAATAATGTTTGAAATGGGTAGAATGAAGTATAACAACATCATGTTTAATATGAAAAACAACTTAAATGGCAAAGGAACATACCTCCCAAGAAGGGTCTCTGCGAGTCTGGCAAAACTGGGCCCACTTTTCCTTGCTGATGCTGTATTTGTCACAGACAGTGTCCTCGACACCGTCTTGATCGGCTACAAGGGCCCATTTCCTCGTGAGGTCTGATGTAAACTGCCTCCATCTCTCCCCCACGGTCTGTAGTAACTTCCTTTTCGTCCTACTGTCAGAAGCCTCCGGGATATCAAATTCCATCTGACAACATGAAACAAAGTTTATTTGTTACAATAATGAAATTTTTTGGCTATTAATTACACACAATCAAATAAGAAAAGAGAGATACCTGAATATCCTCCCAAATCAGGTCCTTCTGAGCAGTAGGGACCTCCTTCCAGTTCTCGTAGGTGATGTCCACCTTATCACGTGCCACAATCCCCAAATATGTTCTTAATTTCTTCTTATGGGGACCGTCGGCCTTCCCTGTAGCAGGATCAACATGCACCACTGGTCTTTCAACACCAGGTGGTCTAGTGGACAACAATCGTAGGCGTGAGGCTTTGCGTGTCCGCTTCACGGCAAAGGAGAAGGAGGAGGAGGAGGAGGAGTAGTGGAGGCAGGTGGAGAACCCATGATCTTTTATACAATAACATACAAAATTGGATTAATGAAAAGAGGATTAGTGATAAGTTTTTTTGGAAGGCAAAAGTATAAGATTATTAAACAAAACCCCACCACATAAGGAGACAAGACAAATTAACCAAAGGACTCTGAAAGATAGGTAGTTGTGCTTTTTAATTGTGATTTCATCCATGTTTTCTTTGATATTGATTTTCTTAGGACTTCATCCATGTTTTGACAGCATTTGATTTTCTTTTTTGCAGAAAAGAAAGAGGGGAACGAGCAACAATTTGAAGGTTGTACATTCAGGAACTAAAGAATTCAAAATAGCTAGTAATAAGAGGGATTTGTTTTTGGGATTTTCTGAGCACCAAGATCGGCTATGCAAGAAGCTTGCACTTGAGGAGGGAAGGATATTTGCAGCTAATGAACAACTTTCTTAACTATTTGTCCTTCATATTTTACTGTTTTTGTTTTCTTATATGTAAATATAAATAATATAAGGTTATGTCATAGGGACATGGTCATTTTTACCCCTAACAATCTTATACCATTTATATTTACATATTAGCAAAAAGAAACAGTAAAATCTTAAGGACAAATAGTTAAGAAACTTGTTCATTAGCTGCAAATATCCTTCCCTCCTCAAGTGCAAACTTCTTGCGTAGCCGCTCTTGGTGCTCAGAAAATCCCAAAAACAAATCCCTCTTATTACTAGCTATTTTGAATTCTTTTGTTCCTGAATATACAACCTTCAAATTGTTGCTCGTTCCCCTCTTTGAGAATGAGGAGGATCTTCATAGGACTTCATCCAGCTGATGTTTGTCGGCAGTTTCATCATCCACCACCCTTTTCTTTTGTGCCTTCTCACGTTCATTGTTGTTAAACCCATATTTATGCCTTCTTCCCTTCATGTCTTGTTTGATCACAACTTTAGCTGAATCTCCCATCTTCAGTATAGTTGAATCTCCTGTCTTATTGTCCAATGCCATATTTTGATGGCCTGTATCTCTTTTGTTCGTATGTTCTACTGCTTCAGCTTCACAATGCATAGAGCAATCAGAATTTTCGAGTCATCACCAAAGGCTTCTGCATCAGCGTTGACACTCTCCACCCTCTTTGGTTTATGCTTCTGTGTTTTCTTCCATGCTTCCTCCTTATAATTCTCAGATTTATTGGAGGTCCCACTAGAAGGATCAGCACCAATCCGTGCATGTTCCTCCTCTACCAGCTCAATATCTTTCCTTTCACCTTTGCTTTTGAAAACTACACTGTAATTTACAAAACAAAAGTTGAAAGGAAAGATATTGACCTGATAGACGAGGAAGAAGCACAGATTGGTGGTGATCGTTCTAGTGCAACCTCGAATAAAGCTGAGATTTATAACAAGGAGGCACGGAAGAAAACACAGAAGCATAAACCAAAGAGGGTGGAGAGTGTCAATGCTGATGCAGAAGCCTTTGGTGATCACTCGGAAATTCTGATTGCTTTATGCATTCTGAAGCTGAAGCACTAGAACATACGAAGAAAAGAGATACAGGCCATCAAAGTGTGGCATTGGACAATGAGACAAGAGTTTCAACTATGCTGAAGATGGGAGATTCAGCTAAAGTTGTGATAAAACAAGACATGAAGGGAAGAGAGCATAAATATGGGTTTAACAACAATGAACGTGAGAAGCCAGAGAAGAAAAGGGTGGTGGATGATGAAACTGGCGACAAACATGAGCTGGATGAAGTCCTAAGGAGGCAAATTGAAACAAAAAACTGATGCCTCAATAAGAGAAAAATGTAGTTGTCACTTACTAGGTTTGGTGACCTCTGTCTCTGCAGAAAATTACATTAGCCGATGTTAATCAATTCTCCTTCATCATGATCATTTCGATTTGCATGAACATCGTCAGCTTCTTCTCCTCCGACAACCTTACCAGTGATTTGAGCGGTCAAAGGACTAACATAGGTGTCCATGTATGAATCATCATCTTCTACATTAACACCAACTGTTTTGCCCTGCAGAACCACGCACCACCTTTCATCACAAGGGTCTTGCACGTAAAATACTTGTCTAGCTTGTTCTGCCATGATGAAAGGGTCATTGTGGTAACCAAGTTTCTTTAGATCTACCAGGGTAAATCCTATATCATCGGTGCGCACACCGGTGTTGCTGTCAACCCATTTACATTTGAAAACACATACTGTA
This sequence comes from Glycine soja, assembly GCF_004193775.1. Taxonomy (NCBI): domain Eukaryota; kingdom Viridiplantae; phylum Streptophyta; class Magnoliopsida; order Fabales; family Fabaceae; genus Glycine; species Glycine soja. The sequence goes on along the minus strand of NC_041009.1, from coordinate 33,725,268 downwards.
AATTTCACATAATTAAGCTCCCAAATTTCATCAATGAACCCAAAGTAAAGGATGGAAGCTACACAGGGACTGGCGTCATTGACACTTGCAAAGTGTTGAGATTCAACCCTTAGGGTGACCCCGCTGTTCTGCATTGTACTTTTGTCATCTTGTGCTTTTGTGTAAAATGAATACCTGTTTATGTCGTATCCTTGCCAGGTTATAACATTTCTTTTAGGCCCATCTGCTAGTTTTCTTAATGTTTCTGAAGCATTCTCATCTGCAAAGATTGTATCTTTAAACCAATCACAGAAAGTTTTGTTATGCTTTTTCAACGCCCAATTCTTTGACATTTTCGGATTATTCTGTTTGACTAAAGCTTCATGCTTAACTATGTATGGCAAAACTTCATTACTGTTGTTCAAGACATACAAGTGAGCTTGTAACAAATCTTCTACACTTGGAGTGATCACCTGCAATCCTCTTGAACCCTTACCACCCACTCTATCATCATGCCGACACTCAAGAAGCCCAACAGCTTTAGCCTTCTCTAAGTATTCTGAACAAAATTCAATGGCTTCTTCTGCAATGTACCTCTCAACAATAGATGCTTCCGGACGATATAGATTCTTTGTATACCCTTTTAAGATCTTCATGTATCGCTCAACCGGGTACATCCACCGTAGATAAACAGGACCACAGCATTTGATGTCTCTGACCAGATGCACAATCAAGTGAATCATGATGTCAAAGAAAGCAGGGGGAAAATACATCTCCAACTGGCACAGTATAATTGCGGCCTCATTTTCCAACTCATCAAACATTACTGGATCAATCACTTTGCTACATATAGCATGGAAGAAAATGCACAGGCGAGTTATCGTGAACCTGACTTTGTTTGGCAAGATGTCTCGTATAGCCACGGCTAACAATTGTTGCATGAGCACGTGACAATCGTGAGACTTTAACCCTACAAGCTTAAGCTCCTTCAACTGCACAAGGCTCTTAATATTTGAAGAGTATCCTTGTAGAACCTTCACCCGACGAAGACACTGACAAAAACTTATCTTCTCCTTCTTGGACAAAGTATGGCAGGCTGGGGGCAAGTAAATTTTCTTCCCATCAGACCTTGGATGCAACTATGATCTGATACCCATATCAGTTAGATCTTGACGGGTATTCAAGCCATCCTTCGTCTTGCCTTGAATGTTAAGGAGCGTCCCAATCACACTGTCACAAACATTTTTCTCCACATGCATAACATCAATACAATGTCTAACGTCAAGATCACACCAGTACGAAAGATCAAAGAAAATGGACCTCTTCTTCCATATGCAACTCTGACTTTTATCCTTCTTTTGGGTCTTCCCAAATACAGTGTTCAGGTGTTGAACCCGCTGATATACCTGCTCACCAGTCAACGGTATCGGCGCAATATCATGCTCTTGACTTCCATTAAAAGCTTTTCTCAGTCGTCTGTAAGGATGATTAGGTGTTAGAAAGCGGCGATGCCTACTGTAGACTGTTTTTCTCCCATGTTTCAGTTGTATGTAACTTGTATTTTCTTCACAGATGGGGCATGCATGATGACCCTTAACACTGTAACCGCTGAGATTTCCATATGATGGAAAGTCATTAATGGTACAATAAAGCATTGCATGCATTTCAAACGTCTCCTTGCGAAACGCATCAAACACTACAACCCCCTCGACCACAACTTTCTCAGATCTTCAACCAACGGACTTAGATAAATGTCAATGTCATTTCCTGGCTGTCTTGGGCCCGATATCATCATACACAACATCATGTATTTTCGCTTCATGCACAACCAAGGAGGCAAATTGTAAATTACTAGCAGAACTGGCCATGAACTATGTTGAGTGCTTAAGGTGCCATATGGATTCATTCCATCACTGGCTAGTCCAAGTCTAAGATTTCTTGGCTCATTCCCGAAATCCGGATACAAACCATCAATCTTCTTCCACTGGGAGCAATCAGCCGGATGACGGACCATTCCATCATAAATCCTTCCATTTGCATGCCATGTAAGGTCTTTTGCGTCGTCCTCGTTAGCAAACAGACGCTTAAACCTTGGAATGATTGGAAGATACCACAAAACCTTCGTTGGGGGGCCCTTGTTGCAGTTTTCATCATAATTGCTTTCCTCTTCATCCTTCACTTTGTACTGTGAAGTCCCACAGACAGGGCATTTGGACATTTGTTGGAATTCATGCCTGTAGAGTATGCAATCATTGGGGCAAGCATGAATCTTCTGATACTCCATACCCATGGGACACAATATCTTCTTTGCCTTATAGTAACTTTTAGGCAGCGTGTTCTCCCCTGGAAGCAGATTATGCACTACCTCAAGCAGTGAGGTGAAACTTTTGTCACTCCACCCATACCTGGCCTTCACATTAACCAGACTTAACACCGCAGACAACAGGGTTAAGGAATTCTTGCACCCCGTATACAAAGGCTTCTTTGAATCACTCTGCAATCCTTCATACACAGGGGCGTGTGCTTCTTGAAAACACTCTTGTCCAAGGTCACGAATCATGTCTTCCAAGCGATCTCCCATTTCTACATCAAACGGTTCAGATTGGGACCCAGTATGCATGTCAGTCACTTCACCATGCCATATCCACGTCGTGTAATTCTTCTTCATCCCATCACACAATAGATGGTCCCGTATGTCGTCAAGTAGTTGTCGTCTTCCATTCAAATAGTTGATGCAAGGACAATAATATTTTCCTTCTTCATTCGGTCGACCTCTTTCTAAAGCAAATTGCAAAAACTGCTCGATGCCATCCTCATATTCTGGGCTCATGCGACTTTGATTGATCCAACTTCGATCCATCTAAGCAAATCCATGCATGCAAATCTCACTTTTTTATTTATAGGTGTGGCCCTATCCCATTTAGGAAGATTGTCTTTTATGTTAGCCTCAAACATCATGGTTAGCATTATTTTGAACAATTTGAGTAAATTTTGGCAGCATTTCGCATTGGTCTCCAAGTACACGACATGACATCGGTGAAACGAATTTCATGATAATCAAGTATGCACTCAGAGAACAACTTGAAATGCATTCAACCGAAATTTCATCAAATTAATCAAAATAATAATAACCTGACCAAATGAGTCTAACATAAAAATACAAGTCTCCCCAAACTGTCCAAACGGACAATTCAAGACTAAATACAATGACTAATGCAAACTATCCGCAAGAATCATTGCATTCAGTCTCAAACGAGAATCTACGGTTCACTCAACATGAACAACAGTTATTTATATAGCAAATTACATTCAACACGTATAACAACATTCATGACATACAAGAACATTCATGACGTACAACAACATACAAGGACATCAACAATTGTGTGTGTGTGTGTGTGTTTTGTGTTTGTCTCTTTAGGTGTGTGTGTGTGTGTCTGTCTATGTGTGTGAGTTTGTTTGTGTATGTGTGTGTCTGTGACTCAGTGTGTGTGTCTTTGAGTCTTTGTCTGTCTCTTTATGTGTGTGTGACTGTGTGTGTGTGTCTGTGTGTGTGTTTGTCTCTTTATCTGTGTGTGTATGGGTGTGTGTGTTTGTGGTTGTCTCTTTATCTGTGTGTGTGTGTGTGTGTGTGTGTGTGTGTGTGTGTGTTTGTCTCTTTATGTGTGTGTGACTGTGTATGTGTGTGTGTGTGTTTGTCTCTTTATCTGTGTGTGTGTGGGTGTGTGTGTTTGTGGTTGGCTCTTTATCTGTGTGTGTGTGTGTATGTGTGTTTGTCTGTTTATGTGTGTGTGTGTGTCTGTCCATGTGTGTCAGTGTGTTTGTGTATGTGTGTGTTTGTGACTCAGTGTGTGTGTCTGTGGCTTAGTGTGTTTGTGTCTTTGTCTGTGTCTTTATGTGTGCGTGACTCTATGTGTGTGTGTGTGTGTGTGTATCTTTATGTGTGTGTGTGTGTTTGTGTTTGTGTTTGTGTCTGCGTGTGTTTGTCTCTATGTGTGTGTGTTTGTGTATCTGTGTGTGTCTCATTGTAGGGTAACAAAGGATTATTTCAGTGGCCTGACACAACACAGTTTGTACTAGACAGAGATTTTTCAGATCATTGCCCTATCCTTCTAAGATCCTAAAGTGTTGATTAGGGTCCTAAGCCTTTCAAGGTCATGGATTGGTGGCTGCAAGACAAGGGATTTCAGGAAATGGTGACCCTTAAATGGAGCAATTTCCACCCTAGTGGATGGGGAGGATATGCCCTCAAGCAAAAATTGAAGTTCATTAAAGCTTGCATTCGATAGTGGAGCTCATCCAATGGAGTTATTAATGCTAAGAAAATTCAGGTTTTAAAGAAGGAGCTGAATGCTTTGGAGGCTGGTATCTCTGACAGAATTCTGAATCAATTTGAAGTGGAGCTCAAGAAGTCTCTTCAGGAGCAATTGTGGCATGCTGCTAATGCCTATGAATGTATGCTGAAGCAAAAGGCTATAGTGAAATGGTTAAAGGAAGGGGACAGAAATTCAGCTTACTTCCACAAGCTGATAAATCATAGAAGAAGACATAATGCTATTCAAGGATTGATCATTGATGGGGAATGGGTTCAGGACCCTAGTAGAGTCAAAACTGAGGCCTTCAATCATTTCAAAGATAGATTTTCTGAGCAGAATTTTAATAGACCAACCCTGGATGGTGTGCAGCTACCTTCCCTTGGTCAAAGTGAGAATGAAGCCCTTGTGGCCAGATTTTCTGATGCTGATACAGTTTGTTTACCAAAAGCCATCAAGAATGATAACAAAGCAGTAATTTAAATTAAATTCATCTTAGTTTTTCTATTTTATGATCACTCTCGATTGCTGGAATGGTGAAGGAAATGGGCTTCTTTATACGAGGACCCTATACAGCTGCAATGTGACATCTTGAAGGAAATGGGCTTGTCTTATAAGGAAGAAGATAGCAAGGTTAAGGGGTTTCTGCTGGATATGGAGAATAAAGATGATTTGATGGGAATCTCAGTCTGCGTCAAATACAGCAGGCGGATTGTTGTGTATCTGGAACAACCAAACTTTTAGGGTTGAAAGAAAAGCAACGGGAAGGGGTTTCATATTTTTGGAGGGTGTCTGGGTACAAAACATGCAGAGGCTATTCTTAGTAAATGTATATGTTCCCTGTGATGTACACAGCAGGCGCACCCTCTGGGAAGATATTAAGCAAATTAAAAGTCATAACCCAGATGGCAATTGGTGTATCATGGGTGGCTTTAATAGCATTAGAGACCCATCGGAGAGAGTAAGTGCATTCCTAACGGAGACAGACAACAACTCCATTTCAGAATTCAATAACTGGTTAGCGGATTTAGAAGTGGATGAAGTACAGTGTGTGGGGAGAATATTTACGTGGTACAGACCAAACGGAACAGCAAAGAGCAGGTTGGACAGAGTTTTTGTTTCACATGACTGGTTATCCTTATGGCCTGGCAGTACGTATTTCATTTTGGACAGAAACTTTTCGAACCACTGTCCTATTCTGTTCAAAGCCACAAATGCTGATTGGGGACCCAAACCATTCAGGGTCTTAGATTGTTGGCTGACAGACAAGTCATTTCAAGACCTAGTTAAAGGGACCTGGAGAAATACAACTGTAAGGGGGTGGGGGGGATACTCTCTTAAAGAAAAGATTAAGAGACTCAAGGTGACAATGAAGCAATGGAATAAGCAGAATTTTGGAGATACCGCCAACAGGGTACAGCAGCTAGAGTCTGCACTCAATTCACTGGAGATTAATAGCAATGATAGGCAGTTAACTCCATCTGAATTGGTAGCCCGCAAAAAGCTGCAGAAGGACTTGTGGATAGCAGCACAAGCTCATGAATCACTGCTGCGGCAAAAGGCAAGATTCAAATGGCTAAGAGAAGGTGACTGTAACTCACGTTACTTTCACTTGATCATGAATTCTAACCGAAGGAGTATTGCAGTAAAAGGTGTGTCTATCAACGGCTCATGGGTGGATGACCCAATCAGAGTTAAAGAAGAAGTCAGAAAATTATTCTTGGCCAGATTTTCTGAACCTGATCCCATCAGACAAGAGCTGTCAGGAATCAAACTAAAGGGCATCAGTTTGCAGCAAAATGAAGTGCTGGTGAGAGCTTTTCAAGAAGAAGAAATAAAAGCAGTTGTTTGGGAATGTGGGATTGGCAAAAGCCCCGGACCGGACGGATTAAATTTCAAGTTTATCAAACATTTTTGGGAGACATTAAAACCTGACTTCCTAAGGTTTTTTGATGAATTCCACAACAATGGTATCTTCCCAAAAGATGGTAACGCGTCATTTATTGCTTTAATACCCAAAGTGAAAGATCCTTAATCCCTCAACGAGTTCAGGCCTATATCGTTAATTGGCTGTGTTTACAAGATTCTGGCCAAGACTCTTGCTAACAGATTGAAGCTGGTACTGCCGGACATCATAGATGAGAGGCAATTTGCATTCATACAGGGTAGGCACCTCCTGCACAGCGTCCTCATAGCAAATGAAGTAGTGGAAGAGGCAAAAAGTAGTCAAAAGCCTTGCTTAGTGTTTAAGGTTGATTTCGAAAAAGCTTATGATTTTGTCTCATGGTCGTTCCTATCACATATGATGAGCAGGCTGGGATTTTGTTCCAAGTGGATAAAGTGGATAATGGGATGCCTTACATCAGCCACAGTTTCCATCTTGGTTAATGGCATCCCCACTACTGAATTCACTCCACAAAGAGGGCTTAGGCAAGGGGATCCACTAGCCCCCTTGCTGTTTAATATAGCTGCAGAAGGACTAACAGGCTTGATGAGGGAAGCAGTGGATAAAAAGTTGTTTAGTAGCTTCCTAGTGGGAAAGAATAAGGAACCAGTTAGCATATTACAATATGCGGACGATACTATTTTCTTTGGGGAAGCCACTATGCAGAATGTGAAGGTTCTAAAAATCATCCTCAGATGTTTTGAATTGTCATCAGGGCTGAAAATTAATTTTGCAAAGAGTCAATTCATAGCAATTTGCAAATCCGATCATTGGAGGAGGGAAGCAGCAGATTTCCTAAACAGCGGTGTGTTGTCCTTGCCATTTGTTTATCTTGGGATCCTATCGTTAGAAAGTGCGAAAGAAAATTAGCTAGCTGGAAACAAAGACATGTTTCCTTTGGAGGGAGAGTCACATTGATAAATTCAGTCCTAACAGCGCTTCCCATATTTTTCCTATCTTTTTTCAGGATACCGGACAAAGTGGTTGATAAGCTGGTCAACATACAGCGTAGATTCTTATGGGGTGGAGGTCTGGAGCAGCGAAAGATTGCCTGGGTTAATTGGAAATTTGTGTGCCTTCCAAGAGACAAAGGCGGTCTTGGCATAAAGGATTTACGGGCCTTTAATACAGCGTTGCTAGCAAAGTGGAAGTGGGAGCTGTTTCAACAACATGGGGACCTGTGGAGCAGAATTCTTATATCTAAGTATGGAGGGTGGAGAGCCCTGGATGACACAAGGAGGAGCAGCTATTTCTCTTCTTGGTGGAAGGGTTTGCTGCAGCTAAATCATCAGCAGCACGTAGCAGTATTTAAAAATCAGACAGAGTGGAGGGTGGGGAGTGGTGATAAATTCATATTCTGGGAAGATTCTTGGGTAGATGCTGGAGTTTCATTAATGGTAAAATATCCTAGATTATACAATATCTCCAACCAGCAACACCAACTTATCTGCAATGTGGGGAGCCAAAAAGATGCAGAGTAGGAATGGAGCTTTAATTGGAGGAGATCTTTATTTGAAAATGAAATTGGGATGGCAGCTGAATTTCTAGAGGAGTTGGCTCAGGTAAAAATTCAACAAAACAGACCAGACTCATGGGTTTGGAAGGCCGACCCGAGTGGGAATTATTCTACAAAATCAGCATATCGATTATTGATGGAAGTGACAACGGGGGCTGAAGAAGACACGAATCTTATGGAGTTATGGAATCTTAAAATCCCTCTTAAGCAGACAGTGTTCGCATGGAGGCTCATCAAAGACCGATTGCCAACTAGGACAAACTTAAGGACCAGACAAGTGGAGTTGAATGATTCAAGGTGCCCACTATGCAATAGATTGGATGAAGATGCAACACACTTATTTTTCCACTGCACCAAGACCCTACCTCTGTGGTGGGAATCTCAGTCATGGATAAATTCATCTGGTGTATTTCCTCATAATCCCAAAGATCATTTTCCGCAACATGAAAATTGGTCTGCTGTTGGAGTTAGAGCTAGAAGATGGAAATGCTGGTGGGTAGCACTCACATGGACAATTTGGAAGCACCGAAACAGGGTAGTCTTTGATAATCAGCCTTTTGATGGAAGTAAGGTCATGGATGACGCACTATTTTTGCTATGGTCTTGGCTCAAGGTTACGGAGAAGGGTTTCACTATGCACTTCTGCTATTGGTCTTCCCATCTCAAAGCAGTCTTCTAGAAGTAGGGAGTGTTCATGAATGTAAAAGTTTTAAACTACATTTGCAGGGCATGTGTATTTCCTCTATGGGTTCAGTCAAATCCTTAGTATTTTGAATCTGTTGTATACCCATCCTATATTGTACCATAGTACCTCTGGTACTCTTATTTAATATATCATTACTTTTGCTGAGCAAAAAAAAAAGTTAAACTTAGATAAGTACCTTATGAAGAGGCCAGCTACCTTGTCACAGCTAACAAGTCAGAACTGAATAAATTTCTGCATGTATAATTGAACAAATTTGTTATCAAACTTGTGTGTGTGTCTTTGTATGATGAGTGTGTGTGTGTGTGTGTCATCAGTGTGTGTCTGTATGTTTCTATCATACGTGTGTGTGTGTGTGTGTGTCATTAGGGTTTGTGTGTGTGTGTGTGTGTGTTTCATGACCAATTTTTCTTACTGGCAATTCAGTGGCAGTGTATTGCTTAGGCTTTCGTCGAAATGAAAGGAAAATCAACGAGTCTGACAGAACAACTTCAGTCTTCACTCTTCACTAGTTGAACACAAATAAAAAAAATTAAACTACTTCAAGGATAAATAAAAGGTTCAGAAGCAGCAGACCTAGATTGTCTAAGCTATTTTATAATGGGCAGCTATAGTTACAATGATGATGAAATGAACTATAGAAAAAAAGTATAAAATACAGAAGAATAAAAAAACAATTAAGGGCAAAACTCAAAAGCTTTTAGCCATGCTGCTTGGAATTTAATCAATTAAGGGCTGAACACTTGTTCTTCAATTGTAGCAAAACCCTCCCTTTATGGTGGGAATCAATGTCCTGGGTTAATCTTATCACTGTAATGCCACAAAATCATAGGGACCATTTCTGCAACATGGAATGGAGGTAGCAGATGTAGTCAGGTCCAAAACCTTGAAATGCTGGTGGATTGCTTTAACTTGGACAATATGGCACCATAGAAATAAGGTGGTGTTCCAAGATACAACTTTTCATAGAACCAAACTGTTAGAAGATGCCTTATTCCTACTATGGTCGTGGATCAAAGCAATGGACAAGGATTTTACTCTTCATTTTAACCAATGGTCCTCTAATCTTAAGGAAGGTTTTAGGAACTAGGAGGCGTTAACTCTTAAACTCTTAAACTGTTACAAGAACATAATAAGGAATATCCTATCTTATAACATTAGAGGGTTGGGTAGAGGTGTTATATGGGCCTCTATTAGATATTTGGTTGGGAAGCATAAGGTGGATCTACTTTGTTTGCAAGAAACTCAAAGGGATTCTCTTGATAAGGCAGCTGCTCAAGCCTTGTGGGGACACTCTGATTTTGCTTGGGAATGGTTTCCAGCTGTGAACACTGCTGGGGGGATGTTATGTATTTGGAATGATAACAATTTTAAAGTTGATTTCAGATTATCAGAAAAGGGTCTAATTCTGCTGGGAGGGGTCTGGATGGCTGATTTGCAGAGAGTGGTTGTGGCTAATATTTATGCTCCTTGCGATGTAGAAGGCAAAAGACAGTTATGGCAGTCTTTGAGTACAAGGAAGCTTCAATCTCAAGAGGGTTGTTGGTGTCTTGTAGGGGACTTTAATTGTATTTGACATCCCTTTGAAAGATTGGGTAACAATCATAGTAATTCAGATTCTAATCTGATATCTGAATTCAATGATTGGCTTCATGATATGGAGGTTGATGATATCCCCTGTGTGGGTAAGTTGTTCACCTGGTTTAGGCCAAATGGGTCTTGTAAAAGCAAATTAGATAGGGTGCTGGTCTCTGATGCATGGCTATCTAAGTGGCCCGACAGTTCTCAGTTTATTCTTGATAGAAATTATTCTAATCAATGCCCTGTATTTATGCAATCTAAATGCATTGATTGGGGCCCTAAGCCTTTTAAGGTGTTTGATGGTTGGTTAATGAACAAAGATTACCACAAGGTGGTGAAGGAGTGCTGGTCTGAAACTAAACCTACAGGGTGGGGTGGTTATGTGCTGAAATGTAAACTTCAGACCCTCAAGCAAAGATTAAAAATCTAGAGTAAAGAAAACTTTGGAGACTTGGGTAACAAAGTCAAGCAGATTCAGCAAAAGCTAAATGATATGGAGAATGCTCTACCAGTTCAACCTTCTGATCAACAAATCCAGGAGCTTAAGAAGACCCAAGCTGATCTTTGGGAAAAGGCAACTATCCATGAGGCATGTCTAAGACAGAAATCTAGAAGCAGGTGGATTAAAGAGGGAGACAGCAATACTTCTTATTTTCACAGAAGTATTAATTACAGCAGAAGGAGAAATGATGTGAGGGGACTGTTGATTGATGGGTCTTGGGTAGAAAACCCTACAATGATCAAGGCTGAGGTAAAGCATCATTTTCAGAGCAGATTTTCTGAACCTAATCTGCTCAGACCCAACTTGGATGGAGTTGCTTTTAGTGTTCTGCACCCAACCCAGAGAGATTTGATGGTTGAGCCATTTAAGGAGGAGGAGATTCACTCTGCAGTTTGGGCTTGTGGCAATGACAAAAGCCCAGGGTTATCAAGGCTGTTCTTAGAAGCTTTGAAATAGCTTCTGGCCTGAGAATCAATTTTGCTAAAAGCCAACTTGGAGCAATTGGCCAGTCTGAACAATGGATCAGATGTGCTGCTGATTTCTTGAACTGTGGACCATTCAAAGAAATTTTCTTTGGGGTGGTAACCAAGAAGAGAAGAAGATAGCTTGGGTGAAGTGGAGTCAGGTGTGTGCTGCTAGAGAAAGGGGAGGATTGGGAGTTAAAGACATTAAAGCTTTCAATAAAGCTCTCCTAATCAAATGGAAATGGATGATGTTTCAGCACCCAGATCAATTGTGGAATAAAATTTTAATCTCAAAGTACAGGGGATGGAGAGGCCTAGATGAGGGGTTCACAAGGCAGCATTTTTCATATTGGTGGTCTGATTTGAGGTCCACATTTAATCACAGCAGTATGGCAGATGTTTCACAGCAATTCATTTGGAAGCTGGGAAGGGGTGATCAAATTCTTTTTTGGGAGGACTCTTGGGTGGAAGGAGGGACAAAGCTAAAAGATAAATTCCCTGAATTATATCAAGTCTCATCTCAAAAACTTCAGACAGTGGCAAGCATGGGATCCTTTTCTGAATCTGGATGGGAATGGAGCTTTTCTTGGAGGTGCAATCTGTTTGAGAATGAAATGGGAAGAGCCTCAGAGTTTATTGATCAAACTGCTGCAATTAGTCCATTTGCATCTTTGAAAGACTCTTGGGTGTGAGGAGCTGACCCTAAAGGAATTTTATCTACTAAATCTGCATATCTTCATGTCAAAACTGACCACCTTGGTGAAGATCAATGTATATGTTTCCAGCACCTAACATCAAAAAGCCCTAGTTTTTGCTTGGAGACTTCTATGGGACAGATTGCCCACTAAAGATAACTTAATTAGGAGGCATGTTTCTATTGAAAATGATCTATGCCCCTTTTGTCAAAACAAAGCTGAATCTGCCTCTCACTTATTCTTCTTGTGTCATAAAATTATGCCTCTATGGTGGGAATTTTACTCATGGGTTAAGGAACCTAGAGTGCTCCATTGTAAGCCTATGGATAATTTCCTCCAGCACTCTCCCATGTCAGGATTGCAGAATACTAACAGAAGGTGGAAAATTTGGTGGATAGCAGCTACAATATCAATATGGAAGCTCCGAAATGACATCATTTTCAGCAATCACTCTTTTGTCATATCGAGACTGCTGGATAATACAATTTTCCTCTCTTGGTCTTGGATGAGGGGGTGGGAAAAGGATTTTAATATTCCATTTCACCAATGGTCTTCATCTATGGCTTTGGCTTTTAAGTAGTTATAGTGTTGTTGGGTTGGGTTGATTGGTTTTTGTTAGGATGTTATATAATTTTATGTTCTTTTCTGTCCCAGGAGAGTCTACCTCCTGTGGCTTACTGTAGTACCCCTGGTACTATGTATCTTCTATTTTATATATAATATAATTTTGGCCGTTCAAAAAAAAAACAAGAACATAATAAGGGTAAGGGAAACTGTTAAACTTCAATAATAGGCGTTAACTCTTAAACTCTTAAACTGTTACAAGAACACAATAAGGGTAAGGGAAACTGTTAAACTCCAATAATAGGCGTTAACTCTTAAACTGTTACAAGAACACAATAAGGGTAAGGGAAACTTCACTAAGGAGAAGAAGCACAAAGTTGTCACGATGCTCGAGTTAAATATGAGATACCCTAGCCATGTTTAGTTCACTAAGTGTGCGATACATGAATGCAATCAAATATTCATACAGGATTAGACCAAACATACCTACGTGAGGTGGCGAAGGAGAAGAAGCACAGACTTCTGACGATGCTCGAGTGCGACGAAAACGATGCTCGACCTTAGACAAAATGATGGTCAGATGGAGAACATACAACTTCAAGGTAGATGGAGAACAAAGAGAGCAAGAAAACTTAGATGGAGAAGAAGACAGAGAGAAGGACAAGACAACGCGAAGGAGACGAAACATGCCTAGGTATGGTGGCGAAGGAGAAGAAGCAGAGACTTGTGACGATGCTCGAGTGCGACGAACACGATGCTCAGATGCAGACAAGGACAGTTTCGCTAGACGGAGATTAGAAGAAGAAGAGAGCGCGAAAGCTTAGATGGAGAAGAAGACAGAGTGCCAGCTTCTTAGGGCTCACCATATTTTTTAAAATATAACTTCAACATCGGTTTTTAAAAAAACCCGATGTTAACAAAATGATGTTAAGGTTAATATCGGTATTCTGGAGAAAACCGATGTTAACATAACAAACGCTAACATCGGTTTTCTACAAACCCGATGTTAATAAACATATGTTAACATCGGTTATTTAAAAACCGATGTTACTAATAAATGTTAACATCAGTTCTCCAATAACCGATGTTAATGAACTTCGTTAACATCGGTTGTTAAAAAAACCGATGTTAACATATACACGGTATTTACAACTATGCCACCGCGCATATGTTAACATCGGTTTTTTTAACAACCGATGTTAACACACCGATGTTGAATCCGCTTTTTGTAGTAGTGTCTCCTTGAAGTGGCGTCTCCTCCCTCTTTTCCCTTCTCCATTCCGCTGCCATTCATCTTCCAAGAAGCAAAGGAATCCATTGATGAAGAAGATCCTAGGCCTACAAGCTCCAATGGAGCTTACATCATCCTCTTTTGTCGGTTTCCTTTTATTTCTCTTATGTTCTTGTATATAACTCTTTGATGCTTTTAGTGTGTTTTTGAAATGTATGCATGAGATAGATATTTATTTATTTGATACACACAAACACCAACACTATTTGTACACACGATGAGTTGAAAAGGGGCCCTATACCCAGGTCCATGGGAACATAAGGAGTGGAGGTGAATCTGTGGTCATGCTGAGTCTCTGACTTGCTTGATAACAGCGAACCCTCATCTAGAGTTTTTCTCTTTGATAACATATTGTTGCTGGTAGTCCCTACTGCCACAATATTTTTTTTCGAAGGGGATGATACCTTTAGAAACCATCAAGAGAGATATGACCACCTTGGGAATTATCACTAAAAGCCTTTTAGTTCCTCCTATTTAGGTCCCTAAAATAGGGGCACGAAGTGAACATGTTGTGTGCCTTTTTAAACACTGCCATGCATATACCTAAATGTCATGTACGCCTTTGTTGTATGATTATTTGAGGATATTGCCATGCTGTGTACATCCCCCTATTGCGCTTTTACACATCTACATCATGTCGTCACGCACGCTTTGTATGTTGGTCTTGTCTTTTGTCACGGGAAGCCAGAAGGTCCATATCACCTTCTTAACTGCACACATGGGGCACTGCGCCCCCGAATGCATAAGAAGAGATGATTTTCCGGGCTCTCATGTCCGTAAATGCATCCATATCAGGCATCGCATAAGCATCTCTTCATGGCATCATAATGAACATATCGTTCCTGCATTTTTCCGTTATCATATTCAAGCATCACATTTTGCATGAGTCATTGCATCATCATGCATATGCATTCAACATACTTTTTGTTCTACAAACTGCATACCTTTTGTTTTCATGTTTGCTCATGCATGATCCTTGCGTTTTCCTCTGCAAAACAAAAACAAAAACAAAAAAATGAAGCATGAAAATTCACGCTGCATTCTTAGTTGCATATGTTCGGTACCATGAGCCAACCATGTTGGGATCATAAACCCGTTTCACTTAAAAAAATGATTGAACATGGTACCTAATGCATGGTTAACTAAGAAAATATGTTTCTTCGGGCATGTCAGTTTTCATAATTACATTTGTCATGCATAGCTTAAGTATGCTCGAGTCATTCATCTCTGTGAAATGTTGTCAAATTATTGGCAATCAAAATTGTCATTCCTTGGATTATAGGGTTGAACCAAGCTCATGCTTTCTAGAAAAGGTTCATCAAGTCAAGGTCAAGTATGGAAGTAACCAATTTGCAAATTAGGGCAAAAGATGAATTGAGTTACATCACTGCTTCGTCTAATGCCAAACACATTTAGGGTTGTTGATGTCCTTGTTACTTCTAGTTCCACCTTGACAAAGATGTCATGGACCATGTTGAAAATCTAAATTAATTCAACCCCATGTCCTACGTAAAAGTTCACAATACTTCAACTGTGTATCATTCACATATATCCATGCTTTTCATTGGTTGCATTGCTCATTGAATTCTTTCCTTGAAAAAAAATGAACTTAATCATTGTTATAAAAAAGAAAATAACACTCTTTACGGCGCCCTTACCGAACCCATGCTAGAGGTAGAGTAATGGATGGAGTAGAGGAGGTGCAAGAGTAGATGAAGGCTAACATGGAGGCCATGAAAGAGCAAATGGCCACAATGATGTACGTAAGAGCAAAAGCCCCGCTTTTGTCGACCACCCCACCTTTTGTTATCATGACCCATGAAGTTAGGTGACGTACGGAGATACCCAAGCGGTTATCCGTACAAACGGTTTCCGTCATCCTGACCCGTGAAGTCAGGTGACGTGCGGAGATACACAAGTGATTATCTACACAAACGATTTCTGTTGAATCTAACTCGTGAAGTTAGGTGGCAAGCGGAGATACCCAAGTAGTTATCTATATAAACACTCTTTCACTATCCGTCAGACTCAAAGTTCGGTAGCATGCAGAGACTAACGTCGTCTTCTGCACCCTTTGTCAATCGGGGCCAACGAACCCGTTGACATGCGGAGATTTACGTCTCCTTCCGTGCTTTCTATCATCCTGACCCGTGAAGTCAGGTGACGTACGAAGATACCCAAGCAGATATTCGTACAAACGGTTTTCGTCATCCTGACCCGTGAAGTCAGGTGACGTGCGAAGATACACAAGTGATTATCCGCACAAACGATTTCTGTTAATCCTAACCCGTGAAGTTAGGTGGCAGGCGGAGATACCCAAGTGGTTATCCGTATAAACACTCTTTCGCTATCCGTCAGACTCAGAGTCTGGTAGCATGCAGAGACTAACGTCGTCTTCTGCACCCTTTGTCAATCGGGGCCAACGAACCCATTGACTCGTGAAGATTTACGTCCTCTTCCGCACTTTCTGTCATCCTGACCCGTGAAGTCAGGTGACGTACGAAGATACCCAAGCGGTTATCCGTACAAACGGTTTCTGTCATCCAGAACCATAAAGTCAGGTGACGTATAGAGATGCCCAAGCGATTATCCGTACAAACGGTTTCTGTCATCCTGACCTGTGAAGTCAAGTGACGTGCGGAGATACCCAAGAGGTTATCTGTACGAACGGTTTCTATCATCCTGACCCATGAAGTCAGGTGACATGCGTGGAATACCTTATGGTTATCCGCACCTTTCGTCAACCAGGGGCAGACGAGCCCGTTGACGCGCAGAGACCAACGTCGTCTTCTGCGCCTTTTGTCATCCAGAGACGGCGAATCCAATGACATGCGGGGATACCTTATGGTTATCCGCACCTTTCGTCGACCAAGGCGAACGAGTTCGATGGTATCAGGATGATGTTGGTTGTCCGATTCTGATTATTCTCAAAATTTTTGCCGGTTTTTACTCTCGTCGTCCGGAGACATTCGACCCCGATGACGCACGAGATTCTTCTCTGCTGGGTGGGGACGATCAAGTTTGATAGCGTGGAGAAGTGTCGTGGTTGTCCTACTTTATCGCTTTCAAGACACTGAAGTTTTGTTGACGCTTCTGATGCCTTTTCTTTCCTTCTGAATGACAGGTTCCGCTGATTGGGATATTGATCGGCCGAACAATGTTCCGCTCGAACGAAATTAGTGTCATATCTTTACTTCACTATTATCTCCGATAAAAGATAAGTAAAGAGGGGCAACTGTCATACCCTAATTTCGTCCGGGGACCATTGTTTGGTGGCATGCAACATTCTGTCTTTACTTCACTTTTATCTTTACTTAACACCCGTCGTTAGGCAATCTATGAGGTTCCGCAACATTCAGGAAGTCAAAGGGAAGTATTGTTGTGCAATCCGTATAGTTTCGCAACATTCCGAAAAGAAAATAATTGTCGTTACGTAATCCGTAAATTTCCGTGACATTTTGGAAATGGAATCAGCAAAAAGCACAAAGGGGTGTATTTGGTAAAAAAGGGGTGCAAATAGAAACTAGACCTTCTTGGGCCTTCCAGGGAGTTCCAACAGAAGGCGGTGCCTTCTGGTGGAAGCAACCCAGCTTGCCTGGGCGAGCTGCGCGGCAACCACCTCCCTCTTTTCTCCTATAAATAGGGGAAAGAGGGCAAAGTAAAAAAGTTCAGCCCTTCTGGTATTTAGGATTCTCTTGAAATTAGTGAGGAAAATTGTTTCTGTGGGAAAAATCCAAGCCGAGCCGCTTCCGTAACGCTTTCGAGACATTTTCGTGAGCGATTTTGTGAAGATTCTTCACCGTTCTTCATCGTTCTTCGTTGTTCTTCGGTCTTCAACCGGTAAGTTCTCAAAATCGAATCTTTCAATTCATTCTATGCACCCTTAGTGGTCCCCACTTGTTTCGCATACTTTTATTTTCATTTTGTTTATTTTTCGTACCCTCTTTTAACGTGCTTTAACTATTTATTTAAGCTATTTTCTAACCTAATAAAATGATAAAATGAATTTCAACCGATCATTTGTGTTGTAATCTTGCTTAATACCGTTAAAACAAAATCTAACTGATCGTTCATGCCATAACCTCGGTTAAACAAAAAAATAATAATAATAAAATAATCAAAATATCTTGAAAAAATAATAATAAAATAATCAAAATATCTTTGAATAAAATAATCAAAAAAATCAATCAAACGTTTTTCTTTGGAAGTTTCCTTGAATGAATTGACTAATAACCAAAGTGAAACTAAAGCTAAAATCAACTCATAAATCAAGCTTTGTCCGTAAAAATCACTAAAAACCATTTTAAGGTCCAACACCTTAAACGGTCCTCTTTGCTTTTATCGGTTAACATGGACCGTTCAAAAGCACAAAATCAACACATAACTTTACCGTTTTTGCAAGAACTACGTAGGTCTGATTTCTTCATCGCAATTGAGGATACGTAGGAGCAAAAGCCCCACTTTTGTCGACCACCCCAAGAGATCGTTAATGGTCCAACGCCTTAACGTTTCTCTCCTTTCAAAAGAATCAAAAGATCATTTAATGATCCAACACCTTAAACGAATTTTGTTTGGTTAAAATATATCTTGCGTAAAAAGATAAAAACAACTTAACCAACATTTTGTTCTCAAAGAACTACGTAGGTCTGATTTCCTCATCGCAATTGAGGATACGTAGGAGCGAGGGAAACACCCTTGTCGACCACAAAAAGATAAAAAATTCAAAAAGCCCGTAAAAAAACATAAAAACATATAAAAGGGAAAATAAATCAAATTGAAGACATGATATTAGACATTTGATTAAAGGTTGTCGTCCTTTGTGACGAACGCGTAGGGTGCTAATACCTTTCCCGTGCGTAAAAACATCTCCTGAACCTTTCATTAAAAGTTCGTAGACCACACACCTTTTCGGTTTTTCCGATGTTTTCCTCGAATAAACGTTGGTGGCAACTCCGCGCATTTTCCTCCCTTGGAAGACGCACCCGTGAGCCCCGGGTCGCCCTCCCGTCGATGGGTAGGTTGCGACACTAAGTTAACGCTTTTTAGTGACAACTCTTCACTATGGGTGCTTAACTAGATGAATATGGAGCATAAATTTGCCACCAATGTCATTGGAGTGGTAGGACACAGAATGATTACTTTTGTTTTATTTCAACAATTAGTTGGAGAACACCTTGTTCAAGTTTTTGTTTGCATGTTTGTGCAGATGAAGGAAAGGCTTATTCGCATGATTGTTGCAATTCAGTTGCTCCTAGGGACCCTCAATGAATGTAAAGCAACTCTTCAGTCCAACACAGAGCGACATCGGCTCACTTTGATTGAGCCTCATCGTATATGACCTTAAGAAGCTTCCCAGTTGTTGTGTGTTTTGGGTGTTGCGGTGTGTTTTGGGCAGTGAATTTTTTAGGATTTTCTTTTTTTTTGGGTTGTCCTTGAATATGGGCCGTTGGTGTCATAATCACCTTAAGTACCTTCATTTTTTAGGTTGTTCATGTGATTTTCACTTTGTTAACAATTGTGAATGATGTCTACGCACTTTTATTGTTCACTAAACTCTTGTATTGTTGATCATTGTTAGTAATTTGTATCAAAATGAACAAGTTTACTTCCTACAAATGCCTTAATCTTCCTTTTTTGGGGGGGTAATTTAGCAAAGGCGATATAGAACATATGTGTTTCTTATAGCATGGCAATTGCTACTTACATTTCTTATATGAGGCCTTGTGGGCTATTTTCAAAATTTAATCTGATCACTTAAAGTGAATAAACATCAATGTTTTAAGCATAGTTAAGCCAAAGTTGATTTGCACGAACACTTAAAGCCACTAGTAATATTGTAGGAACACTTAAATTGAATGAACACTTAAAGCCACTAGTAATATTGTAGTTCTAATTTCGAACTGCAAGAAGCAACCAAATCTATGTACACAAATAAACAACATGGCACATAAGGTAAAAAACTATACACAAGTCCTTGATATATCAAATAACAATAGTTACCAAATGGGCTCTCAATGATCCAAATTACCATAATAACATACTAGTTACAACTCCTAGAGATAAATACACAAGTGAAAGGCTCCACAACAAAACTCCATAGTAGTCTTCATAAGCATCAGCACTAGTCATGACCATCTGCACCACCGCTTGTCGAACCTATTCATGTCTTAATCCTATTGGCAGAACACGTCACATATTAAAGAATAACAAAATCCTTGTATCAAGTCAATCAAGTAGAGTAATTTAATAAAGCAATTAATAACAGTTTTTATCATGTCACCATTGGACTCATTAGTAGCACTGGTTCCAGACACTTGGGATACTTCTTTCCTAGTTGTGCATGACCTTTTATTGTGACCAGTTGCACCACAATTTTGACAATGATGGCTTCTCTTATTGGTAGATGTTCCAGCTTTTCCACTTCCACCAAACCCTTTAGTTTCACCACAACAAGATCACGTACTGCCTCATTAATAGTTCCAGTGTCAACATCTTCTGCTTGCTGGTGGTTAACTTGTTTTAATCGTAGCTTGCTAGGTTCTCGACCTAAAAGAAATTAAGAATGTGCTTATAATCATCATCATGGTGATGGGCAAGCTCAGCAACTTCCTTAAACAAAAAATGCAAGTGTGCATGCTTGGCAATCAGTTATGAATCTGAAAATAATGAACCATCTACAAATATTCCATGGATGGGTTCTTTAGCCTTTTTTGTCCAACGATCCAACACAACACATTTTGGCTACTCACCAAAGTCCAGATGAAACAACACACAAAAATGTGATCACAAGGCAGTCCATATGATTCCATTCTCAAACAAGAACATCAAATTTCAATAGGAGAGGGGAAGAAACAAACATGTCAAACTTTCCCATTACCAAGATACTTTATCAGAGAAAATTGTAAACCCAAGAGTCTCATGACATTCAATTACCCTCAGTAATGTTGCTCTAGTCAGCATGGGTATAAACAACAAAAAATCTCCTTAGTAATTGATAACTAGTTCGTGAGACAACATTACCATTGACAAAGTCAAAAATTAGCAATACTCTCCATATAGCAAAAACATGACAGGCATATATGAAATTGTTCAAATTCAGATAAACAAATTCAATGATTCACAAACTTCCCTATATGATTATGGAAAGCTTCACATCTTCATGTCATCATTATTCATCCTAAAAAATTGCCTCGAATATGAGCAGTAGCCCACACTTTCCTCTTCTCGTACCATTGTCATCCAAATATTTTCTTGCAATCCAAAGTCATTGATCATCTTAGCCCACAACTCTTCAAATGTATCAACTTCATAACCACCAAACATGCATTTCCTCAACTGTGAATGGCATCATTTCAAAAATACCTACATTTGAATTTGCATTACAAAGGAGATGCCATGCACAAAGCCAATGTCGAGCATTGGCAAAACCCCACATAATTGCATTTTTCATGGCTAAATCAAATGCTTCCCTTTCATAGCATCCATAAATTGCTCCAACAACTACACATAAGTTTCTTCCATCTCATTTTCCACAAGAACAGTTGCAAAAACTATTGTTTGATTGTGATGGTTGACATCGAAAAAAAATTCAAAAGGACATAAATATTTGTTCGTGATAAGTCCCACCAAAAGCAAGTACGTCACCAAAAACTTCATAGTACATTTAGATTTGTCCATCATACCAAAACAAATTTTGCAATCTCCATTCACTATCAATTGTGTGCCTTACAACCATCAATGAATCTTTCTTAGCCAAATTATTAAGAAATTTCAATGTTCCACTAATGTTTGAGAATCATTCTTTTCTTTCACAAGCAAGTTGATTATAAATATCTTTCATCCGATAGCAAACATTATCATACCCCCCCCCCCCAACTAGTGGTAGCAAATGCGGCAAGAATATGAGGCAATATGTCAGACCCTACTTCTGTCCAAGTCCAAAAAAAAACAAAAAAAAAAGAAGAAAAAAATAAGGAAAAGAAATAAAGAACGGTAAAAAAAGAAAAAGAAAGAAGAAAAAAATAATAAAAAGAAAAAAAGAACAGTAAAAATAAAATAAAAAAATAAAAAAAATGTAAGAAAAAACAAAGAGAAACAAAAAAGAAACAAAAAAAAAAGAAGAGAAAAGAACGGAAAAAAAAAAGAACAGTAAAATAAAATAAAATAAAAAAAACAACAATATAAAAAAAAAAAAAGAAGAGCAATAAAAAAAGAAAGAGAAAGCATGAGCAAAAAAAAGAAGCAATAAAAAAAAGTATATATTGGTGTGACCTATTGGGCTCTAAAAGGAAGCTCATTAAGTCAAAAGAGAGACAATGTACAAAAAAATGAAAAAGGAAAGTATGAGGGTGGGGGGCAAGGATCCCGAGAAGGGGAAAAGAGCCAATCAGACGATGCCATTTGGGGGGCTCTGTTAGAGAAGGAAAAGGGGTTTGCAGATATTCCTCATTCCCTCCAGTGTCTCTTTTCCGCATTTTGGTTTATTTTTTCCCTTCACTCTCTCTTTTCATCTTCTTCTTCTTTGGCTCTTTTTGTTTCTTCTCCTTTTTTCTTTCTTTTTTTTTTTCTTTCATATCATCTCGCCACCCTTCGTGGTGACTCCACCATGGCCGCCAGCAACACATTATATTTTTTTCTTATTTCTTTATTTTGTTTGGTTGTTCAAGTGCTTCTCCTTTGATGCTCTTCTTTTTTTTACGTTTCTTTTCTTTTGCCAACTCCGGCGAGCTACGATGTCCCTGTCCCTACCACTGCCACCATTTGTCGCTATCCAGTGGTAGCTTTGTGCTTGTGGGTCCTTCACCAGTGGCGTTAAGGGCCCTATCACCTATGATTTTTTTTCGTTTCTTTTCTCCCTTTTTTATTTGCACCCTCACGAAACCTCTGCCACCGCCATGCCGTCGTCGCCCATGTGGCGGTCTCGTATTGTCGGGCCCAGTACTAGCGGTGTTGGGGATGGCACGCCACCCTCCGTGGGGGTTCCCCTTTGGCTACGTTGTTTCCTGTGTGAGGCAACTAGGGTTTTCCAACCTTGTTGCATAATCACGGGTTTGGTCGGGTCGCCCTGACCAAGTTCCAACCCAACTCTAAAAAAAACAAAAAATGCAAAAAAAAAAACAACAACAACAATTACTCTTTACACTGTGTTTTTATACATGCACCCATTTTTTCATTTTGGGCCTAGCCCATTTTGCAAAGTCTGTAATATGAGGAAAGGATATTCACACTACATTTTTCATACATCTACTTTTTTGGGCCTAGCGCATTTTTGTAAAGTCTGAAATAAAATGAACTTTACTATTTACACCTCTTTTTTAACACATGCACCATATTCATTTTCGGCCTAGCCTATTTTTTTTTTAAGTCCAAAACAAAACAAAACAAAACTGATGGTTACACGCCCCTTCTTTATATGTGTACTCCTACCCCTTAAGATGGTGACTATGCCTAACATGTCAGCACTTTGTCAGTGTTGACTAAGTATAAGTCAACCTTTGACTTTGACAAAAAAAACATAAAAAAAGAAGAAAAAGAAATAAAAAAAATAAAAATAATTATACATATTAGTGAATAGTTCTTTATTTTTTTGTCTCTATTGTTTATTCTTCAATGTAATTTTCTTTTTTTATCATTTCCTAGCTAGTTAGTTTAATCCATAATGCATTCTAAATATCTCATTATTCATTTTTTTCATGTTTCAACCCCGCATCCTTAATTACTAAGTGTATTCCCCACTTTTATTCTATCCATTTCCATTTCCATTCTATTTATCTAATTTCGTAGCACTATGTCAAAATATTTAATTATTTTTGCAAATCCGAATTAGTATTTTTTAGTACTAGTTTTTGTTCTATGCACTACATGCTAGGTCTCCGACTTGCTTGGTAGTGTTTCAATAACATGTGAGTAAATTTTGTGAATGATATGTTGGGTCTGTGACTTGCTTGAGTTCACAAAGTTTACCACAAGACTAATCTCTTTACCAAAGAGGTAACATTCTCAAATAAATGATCACTCAATTCTTTTTTTCTTCTTTCTTCGTGCACTTCATGTTGGGTCTCTAACTTGCTTGGTAGTGTTTCAATAAAAGTGTGAGTAAATTTTGTGAATGTCATGTTAGGTCTCCGATTTGCTTGACTTCACAAAGTTTACCACAAAATCAAAACCTTTCAGAATAAAACAATAATAAAGTAAAATCAACCCAACGCGCAATCGCTTTTTTTCTAGAAAGAACTACATAAGTCTAATTTCCTCATTACATTTGAGGATACGTAGGAGCGAGGGCAAATACCTTGTCGACCCAAAAAAAAACAAAAAAATAAAATCCTTTTTTAAAAAAATTAAAATTAAAATTTGATTTCATTTTCTAAATAAAAAATATAATGTAACAAAATATAATGCATGTTTTAAAGGGAAGATAAGTAATTAAAAGTCACTTTATTTTTAGCGCACTCGATTAAAGGTTGTCGTTTTCAAGTAGGACAAACGGGGTGCTAACATCTTCCCCACGCATAAATGGCTCACGAATTCTTTTTCTCAAACCGTAGATCATTCCTTATCCTTTTTGGTTTTTCTGACGTTTTCCTTAAATAAACGTTGGTGGCGACTCCCCCAGTAAGTTTTCCTTTTTTTTGGAAAACTATTTATTTATTTATTTATTTTGAATAATTTTTATTTCGTCGTCCTGTCGTGGCCCACGTTGCGACAAATGGCAACTCCACTGGGGACTCGATAGAGAGTTAAGCCATTTGATCGAGTTTGTAATTTTATCGTGACTTCTTCTTTATTTATGCCATTTTCTCTTTTATCCTTATGTTTTGCTCCCATTCATAATCGTTTCATTTTGCTACCGTTCTTTTTGTGGTTTTGCTTCGATCTCGTTTCTTTTATTCTTTGTTTGAATCATGCTTGTATATAACCTTTGACACGTTGTTACTTCTTGGTGTGTATCCTTGTATCTATTACCTTCATAGTTAGAAATAAATTGTACTATTGAATCCTAGGGTACATGACATGTGCTATACTTGTTGAATCTGACTTGAAATTTTCTGGTTGTTTTGCAGGTAAGGTTAGCTAATTCTTAGATTTCTCCGTTCATACCTACACTTTTTGCACACACTTTGAGATATTGGGCCCTATACCCGGGTCTATCTGAGCCATAGGGAATGGAGGTCGATCTATGGTCATGTTGGGTCTCTGACTCGCTTGATGACAGTGAAGCCTTATCTAAAGTTTTCCTATTTTGGTGATGCATTGCCGCTGGTAGTCTTTATCGCCACAGTGTTGTTACTTAAGAGGATGATATCTCTAGAGGCCGGTGAGGTTACATGAAACTACCCTTGGAAGTTATCACTGTATAGTGGACTTTTAGACCCTTTCCATTAGGTTCTTAAATTAAGGACACAAAGTAGACTCACCTTGTCTTGTTCCTTGATTGCATCATACATCTCTTCATGGCATCATAAGGGACATATCATTTTGTATTCATCATTTATCATATTCATACACCGCATTTTCATTGCATTTCCATACATATTCATTTAACATGTTTTTTTCCAAACAATTACATACATTTTGTTGTCATCATTCACATGTTATGTTCACTCATGCACCGCATTTGCATAAGTCATTGCATTTTCATACATATTCATTTAGCATGTTTTTTTTGTCACACAATTACATACATTCTGTTGTCATCATTCACATGTTATGTTCACTCATGCATGATCCTGACACCTAGTTGCTCATGCCTTGCATTTTCCTCTACATCGCAAAAAAAAAAGGTCACAATGAAGTGTGAAAGTTTACATCGCGTTCTTAGTTACATGCGTTGGGTACCATGGTGATAGCTATAAACAAACCATGTTGGGGTTATACAATCATTTCTCTTGAAAATGATTGAAAATCACAAGAACATGGTACCTAATGCATTGTAACAAGAAAGGGTGGTCTTTCGGGCGTCTCGTGTCGATCTCATAAATACATCTCTCATGCATGGCAATAGTATGTCCTGATCATTCATCTCAATGATAGGTTGCCGAAGTATTGACGATCAAAATTTCTATTCCTTGGAACACGGGGTTGAACCGAGCATATTCTTTTAAGAAAGGGTCTCATCAAGTCAAGGTCAAAGTATGGAAGTAGCCAGCTTGAGAAAGTTGAGGCAGAAGATGGATCAGGTTTACATAGCCTCTTTGACTACTATCAACACATGATTGAGCTAATAACTTACAAAATTAGGAACCGCTTATGTGCCTATGTTTTATTTCCAATTGCACTTTGACTTTGACGGGATGTAATGAACAATGTTGTTTTAATGGAAATTAAAGTTGATTCCACCCTATGTTTTATTGAGTGTTCTGTGTAAAATTCACAATACTTTAGCAACTTATCATTCACATGCATTCATGCTTATTTGTTTTTCACATTGGTATGTATTTCTCATTACATTCTTTCCTTGAAATAATAAAAAAATCATTATGCTAAGAAAGAAAGACTATGCTTTACGGCACCCTTACCAGACACGTGCCAAGGTAAGGATAATGTGTGACATAGAGCAAGTACAGGAGCAAATGAAGGCCGATATGGTGGCCATGAAGGAGAAAATGACAATGATTATGGAAGCAATGATGAGCATGAGGAAGATGATGGAGATCAATGTTGCTACAACTGTTGCTGCTAGCACTGCTACTGAGAGGGACTCGATTCATCCTCCTAGTTTCAATCAAGTAAGTCATCCAGTCTCAGCTGTAGTAGGTCAAGGAGGCAAGGCAACAAAAAATGCATGTGGGCCTCATTATGTCCAGGTCCATAGTAAGTCTTCTTTTCCACCATATGGTTTGCCTCCCAATTAGATACTGCCTACTATTGTATACGCTTCTGGTGAGAATATTGGTAATTTTGCACCCATTTTCACTGAAAATCAACAACCCCAACCCGATCATACTCATGTACATGTCTCTCAATCTATGGGGAAAACACATGATGCTCCAAAGGACCACACTCTAGCCGATTTCAGGGTTTATCCGGGATATACCACTGAAGGGCATGCATTTCCTGGTGTCCCCATGTTGAACGCTCTGGGGTGACCTCAGTATCGACCACCACCCCAACCCTTATATTTTGTGATGGAGGGAGGGCCTCCTGCTATAGTTGAGAAAGGAAAATTTGATCATATAAAGGAAAGGCTGAGGGCCATTAAAGGAGGAGGAAATTATGCCTTTGCTGACATGGCAGAGTTATGATTAGTACCCGACGTGGTTATTCCTCAGAAGTTCAAGGTGCCAGATTTTGATAAGTACAAAGGAACCACTTTCCCAAAGAATCACCAAAAAATGTATTCCTCCGAAGTTCAAGATATTGATGCATTTTTTCCAAGAGAGTCTCGCTAGGGCAGCTATTACCTGGTATACTAACCTAGAACCTTCCCTGATCTGCTCCTAGAAGGACCTAATGGATGCCTTCATTAGGCAGTATCAGTATAACTCTGATATGGCTTCAGATAGAATGCAGCTACAAAATATGTGCAAGAGAGACAATGAATCTTTCAAAGAATATGCCCAAAGGTGGAGAGATCTGGAAACTCAAGTAGTGCCCCAATGATGGATAGAGAGATGATTACAATGATAATCGACACAATGCCAGTGTTCTACTATGAGAAAATGGTAGGTTAAATGTCTTTGAGTTTTTTAGATATGGTGTTTGTTGGTGAGAGAATTAAAGCAGGTGTAAGGAAAGGGAAATTTAATTATGTTGCTTCTATGAATCCTAGTAATGGGGGATCCGCAAGGAGTGGTGAGAGGAAGAAGGAGGGAGAACCTCATGTTGTAGTTGCACTTCCTGCGTGGCCAAACTTTCCACTAGCCCCTTATAATACCATGTACCAATATCCTCCCCAACAATATCACTACTCATCCAAAATCAGTCATTCCCATTACCCACCACCCTACCAACCAAGAACACCTAATCAGCCACAAAGGTCACCCCTAAATCGGCCACAAAATCCACCCACTGCACATCCAAGACCAAACACCACCCCTAATACCAACCAAAACACCATCCAGGGAAGGAATTTCCCAAAAGAAAAAAAAAGCCTGTAGAATTCACCCCAATTCTGATGTCATATGCTGACTTACTCCCGTATTTGCTCAATAATGCAATGGTAGCCATAAGCCCAACAAAGATTCCTCAACCTCCATTTCCCCGAGGATACAACTCAAATGCGACATGTGCTTATCATGGGGGAGTTCCGGGGCATTCCTTTGAGCATTGTATGACCCTGAAACATAAGGTGCAAAGTCTGATTGATGCAGGCTGGCTAAGATTTGAGGAGGAGAATCGCTTGTGAATTTTGATGTCGTCAAGCAATACTATGCATGATGCTTAGGGCAATTTGAAGGTTTTGTTAGATGTCTCCAAGGACTCATTAGGATTTTCAAGTTTATGTTATTATTGTAAAAAACAATCACAATGCTAATAATATGGATGAATTTGATGTCGTTGTCTCTCATTCTCTCACAATTACATCTTTGCATATTTATTTAACTTTCACTAGAATATGAATGTATATCATTGGTTTGTTTGCTCAAGTAACTTGCACTTCAGAGTTAATCTCCAAGTCTGCCCAATCAGAAATTGTGTGTTCTACACTTTGGTGGAGGTTTCGTAAGCAACAAGTAAAATTGAATAAACATTTGATTGACTGTGTTACAAATCAATAGATAATAAATACAGACATTCAGGTGACCTCATCTTATCTTTCTTAAAACTTGTCTTCCTAAAAAATAAATGTTAAAGGCAATAGTCATTTGACTTAATCTATCAATTGAAAATACTTTAAATATTTCTTGTCCTTGAAAATTCTTTTTCAAGAACCTGCACAATTTCTTTCATTTCTTCTTTTCTTTCGTTTCTTCTTGCTACAAGGTCATGACAAATGACAACAGCAAATACCTCTAAACCCTACACTGGGGCAATGACAAGCAACATGCATGAGCTTCAAACGAGCTAAGGGGCAGATAAGAAGTTCCCACTCGGTAGGTTAAAAACCCGAAACAGAGGCTTAGGAAAAAGTTAGGGTAATAATAAAAAAAGAAAGAAAAAAAATAATCAAGAGCGTGTATATTAGGGGTTTTGTCCCAAAATCCAAACTATAAGAGTCTCTAATCAAGATTTGAAATGATACATGGTCGTGTTTCTTCATCCCAAACACTAATTTGTCCATTGTTACCCCCTTCGAGCCAAAGTATAATTGTTTTCTTAAAAAAAACAAGCAAAAACCCTGAGTAGGAACCACCGTTAAACTAGCAGGAAGAGCAATACAAACAACACATGCATGAGGTTTACTAAGCTCTAGGTTGGGAAACAATGATGTTAAAAAAAAAGAGGCAGAAAGCAAATCCGCCAAAGGCGAGCAAAGCAAAAGGAGATAAAAGATCTCCATATTTTACAAGGAAGGCACAAAAGTGCAATAAGGATTAATGTATGAGAAAAATGGAGTAAAGCCTAACCCAAAAGGTTGACATGAATAAAAGTACAAGCAAGGCTCTCAAGGTTCTTACTCAATATAACCCTTAAACACTCTTTGAGCCTCTTTGATCCTTTCTTTCATAGCCCTCTTACCCCCTGACATCGTTACAAGCCCAATAAAGTCCATGTAGATCAAGGAATGACTAATTTTTCTTTTGAGTTTGGATTCTGGAATGGAACCCACACACGCTTGTGATTGTTAAAAAAAACCCTGAGGTTTGCACTTGCACATTTGATAAGAAAACTCATTGGACCAAGAGCTCGTGGGAGATGGCCAAAGACAATTGTGATAATAGGGTACATCTGATGTTAGTCGTTCATGCAAACTCCTTAGGATTCCTTTCGAATCCAAGGGTAGCCTTTGTTATATAAATTCTTTTGGGATCAACCCAAGTCATCAAGTTCTAGCAGGGTCGATAGACCCTGGGCATCACTCTATGATCTTAAATCAGGAAATTTTCACTTGGTCATATACCAAAGTGTAATAATCCATTGCCATCCTTCAATGGTGCACGCAGTCGGTCCCAAAGCCTTATATTTCCTTGCTGTGCGGAATAATCGAAGTTTTCAAACAAAAAGAAAGGGACGAATCCTAGGATCAATGTTTCAGTTGATTGATTAGATGTCAAATGGTTTCACTGTCGTCACCCAAAAATTATCAAGTGATTAAATCAAAACATACAGTCTGAGGGAGTCCCCGAAGAGATTTGCAAAAGATGGGGTGAGGTTGCATGAATTATCACGTCCCCGAAGATTTCTCTTTATATGCCAATTTCCAAGATCCAATGTCCTATCTTTTGAGTTTGGGATGAGAGACCCTTTTAAAGAGTCAACCTCATGCTTTCTTATAAGGTTGAGCCTTTGGGAACTAGTTCCTATTGGCATGTTTCATAGGACTTAACGTCCTCTGTCTTTATGTTTCCATAGGACTCAATGTCCTTTGTCTTTGTGTTTTCATAGGACTCAATGTCCTCTGTCTTTATGTTTCCATAAGACTCAACATCCTCTATCTTTATGTTTCATAGGATTCAATGTCCTTTGTCTTTGTGTTATCATAGGACTCAACGTCTTTTGTCTTTGTGTTTTCATAGGACTCAATGTCCTCTGTCTTTATGTTTCATAGGACTCAATGTCCTATGTCTTTATGTTTTCATAGGACTCAACATCCTTGTCTTTATGTTTCCTAGGACTCAACGTCCTCTGTCTTTATGTTTTCTTGGACTCAATGTCCTCTGTCTTTATGTTTCATAAGACTCAACATCCTCTGTCTTTATATTTTCATAGGACTCAATGTCCTTCGTCTTTATGTTTCATAAGACTCAACGTCCTCTATCTTTATGTTTTCATAGGACTCAACGTCCTCCGCCTTTATGTTTCCTTGGACTCAACGTCCTCTGTCTTTATGTTTTATAGGACTCAACGTCCTCCGTCTTTATGTTTCATAGGACTCAATGTCCTCTGTCTTAATGTTTCCATAGGACTCAACATCCTCTGTCTTTATATTTTCATAGGACTCAACGTCCTTTCTCTTTATATTTTCGTAGGACTCAGTGTCCTCTGTCTTTATGATTCATGGGACTCAACATCCTCTGTCTTTATGTTTTCGTAGGACACAACGTCCTCTGCTTTGTGTTTCATAGAACTCAAAGTCATATGTTTTTTGTTTCATGAAACTCGTTTCTCTACTTTGTCGTTGAACTCAAAGTTTTTTTATTTAGTTGGTACATCAAATTCTTTTTTTTCCAAAGATTCTTCATTCACATGTTGTGATCCTTCGAAGAATTATCCAAACATAATTAGTGTATTTGTCTTTACTTATCTTTTACTTCTAATATAAAATAAGTAAAGAGGGACAGCTGTCAAACCCTAATTTCGTCCAAGTCCAAAAAAAAGAAAAAAATAACAGAAAAGAAAAAAGAAAAAAAGAACAGTAAAAATAAAATAAAAAAGTAAAAAAAAAAGAAAATGTAAGAAAAAAACAAAGAGAAAAAAAAAAGAGAAAAGAACAAAAAAAAAGGAATGTAAAAAAAAGAACAGTAAAATAAAATAAAATAAAAAAACAAACAACAATATAAAAAAAAAGAAAAGCAATAAAAAAAAGAAAGAGAAAGCGTGAAATATATATATATTGGTGTGACCTATTAGGCTCTAAAAGGGAGCCCATTAAGTCGAAAGAGAGGTAGTGTATAAAAAAACAAAAAAGGAAAGTCTGAGGGTGGGCGGCAAGGATCCCGAGAAAGGAAAAAGATTCAATCAGATGGCGCCATTTGGAGGGCTCTGTCAAAGAAGGAAAAGGGGTCTGCAGGTATCCCTTATTCCCTTCGGTGTCTCTTTTCCACGTTTTGGTTTCTTCTTTCCCATCACTCTATCTTTTCATCTTCTTCTTCTTTGGTTCTTTTTGTTTCTTCTCCTTTTTTCTTTCTTTCATATCACCGCGCCACCCTCCATTGTAACTCCACCATGGCCGCCAACAACACATTCTGTTTTTTTTTTCTTATTTCTTTATTTTGTTTGGTTGCTCAAGTGCTTCTCCTATGATGTGCTTTTGTTTTTTTTCTTTTCTTTTCTTTTCTTTTCCCAACTCCGACGAGCTGCGGTGTCCCTATCCCTACCACTACCACCATTTGTCGCTATCCAGTGGTAGCTTCGTGCCTGTGGGTCCTATCACCTGCGGGTTTTTTTTCGTTTCTTTTCTCCCTTTTTTAATTGCACCCCTACGAAACCTCCACCACCTCCATGCCATTGTCGCCCATGTGGCAGTCCCGTATTGTCGAGCCTAGTACTAACGGTATTGGGGACGGCACGCCACCCTCTGTGGTGGTTCCCCTTTGGTCGTGCCATTTCCTGTGTAAGACAATTAGGGTTTTCCAATCTCGTTGCATAATCATGGGTTGGGCCGGGTCCCCTTGACCAAGTTCCAACCTAACCCTAAAAAACACAAAAAATGCAACAACAAAAAAACAGTAACAACAATTACTCTTTACACCCTATTTTTATGCATGCACCCATTTTTTCGTTTTGGGTCTAGCCCATTTTGCAAATTCTGCAATATGAGGAAAGGCTATTCACACTACATTTTTCATACATCCATTTTTTTTTGGGCCTAGTCCATTTTTGTGAAGTCTGAAATAAAATGAACTTTACTATTTACAACTCTTTTTTTAACACATGCACCATATTCATGTTGGGTCCAGTTCGTTTTTTTTTTCAAGTCCGAAACAAAATACAACTGATGGTTACACGCCCCTTCTTTCTATGTGTACTCCTGCCACTTAGGATGGTGACTAGGCCTGACATGTCAGCACTTCGTCAGTGTTGACTAAGTCTAAGTCAACCTTTGACTTTGACAAAAAAAAAGAAATAAAAAAATAAAAATAATTATACATATTAGTGAATAGTTCTTTTTTTTTTTGTCTCTATTGTTTATTCTTCAATGTAATTTTCTTTTTTTTATCATTGCCTAGCTAGATAGTTTAATCAATAATGTATTGTAAATATCTCGTTATTCATATTTTTTTTCACATTTCAACCCCACATCCTTAATTACTAAGTGTATTCCCCACTTTTATTCTATCTATTTCCAATTTCATTCTATTTATTTGATTTCATAGCACTATGTCAAAATATTTATTTATTTTTGTAAATCCGCACTAGTATTCTTTAGTCCTAGTTTTTGTTCCGTGCACTCCATGTTGGGTCTCCAACTTGCTTGAGTTCACAAAGTTTATCACAAGTCTAAATTTTTTTCCAAAAAGGTAACATTCTCAAATAAATGTTCACTCAATTCTTTTTTTTTTCTTTCTCCGTGCACTTCATGCTAGGTCTCCAACTTGCTTGGCAATGTTTCAATAAAAGTGTGAGTAAATTTTGTGAATGTCATGATAGGTCTGCGATTTGCTTGACTTCACAAAGTTTACCACAAAACCAAAACCTTTCAAAAAAATAATAAAAAAAATAAAATCAACCCAACATGCAATCGCTTTTTTTTCTACAAAGAACTACACGTAAGTCTGATTTCCTCATTGCACCTGGGGATACGTAGAAACGAGGGTAAATCCCTTATTGACAAAAAAACAAAATAATAAAATCCTTTTTTAAAAAATAAAAAATAAATAAAAATAAAAATTTGATTTCGCTTTCTAAATAAAAAATATAATATAACAAAATATAATGCATATTTTCAAGGGAAGATAAGTAATTAAAAATCACTTTATTTTTAGCGTACTCGATTAAAAACTATCATTTTCATGACAAACACACGAGGTGCTAACACCTTCCTCGCGCGTAAATGACTCCCGGATCCTTCTTCTCAAACCGAGTAGACCATTCCTTTTTCTTTTTTATTTTTCAAACGTTTTTTTAAATAAATATTGGTGACGACTCCTAAATAAGTTTTTCTTTTTTTTTGGAAAATTATTTATTTATTTTAAATAATTTTTATTTCATCCTCCTGTCGTGACCCAAGTTATGACACAATCGTAATGGTATCCGTGCTTTTTTAAAATTCTCCATTTGCAATATATCAGACCAAGTCATCTTCCCATGTGCTAGTAACATCGCACAATATTCTTCTTCCAATAGCTCATGCTTGTATTCATAAAAAAGAATACAGATACATGCCATCTCCATTTGCTTGAAGGTGAACACGAAATCTTGCATCACAATCACGCCTAACATCATTTGTGGGTTCCCGTTTACGTGACTCTAGCCCCCTATCTTCTCTACAACCTTTTCCTAGAACAAACAAATGTCTGCTGAGTTTTTTCACCCTTACACTTTTTTAAAACCTTGCTTCGGCACACAAGAGCCATTCAATCTACCATACCAATAATAGAACAGGTATGCGACCTCAAGATCGCAAAAATGAAACCTTTCAACATCATCACTCAGTATATTCTTCATGTCAATGTTTTATTACATCAACAAAGTTGTTAATGTATATTCACTTACCTCCTTCAATACCATGTTCCAAACCAACATCAAATTGAACTTCAACACTGCCACCTCAACATCATCAATACCACCATTGTCAACCTCAACTTCTCCATACATATTTTCATCCTCTCCCAAATCATGCATTCTCTCATTTGATCCCTACACAAGATTACAGTTTATCAATTACAAACACAATGTTTACTTAAACATAAAACTCAAGCAACAAACACAAATATCTTCACTCTGCTACTCACATCAGAATGTCTTCCACTTTCCCCAAAATCAATTGTTGCATCTTCCCTTTCTTCATCAATTTCCATAGCTATTTCACTATTAAATAAAAATAACAAAATTCCAAGGTTCATTCATACTGGAAACATCAAAGGAAAAACCCATTACACAAAATGAAACATTGCAACTCTATAAATGCCACTAAACTTAATGGTTTATAATGGAGATCTCAAGTGTTAGCTAGTTTCTTCTATAAACACTTCCCTTCGATCTACCAAAACTTTACCCAATGTTTCTAGAATGCTCAATTTACAACCTAAAATAATCAAAAAAATAAAAAGGATGACTGCAAACAAACCTCCGACGACTACTTTATCTCCTCTGATATACGTACAAACACCTCCGACTAACACGAATGTCTGATTCCAGTTCCTTAGGCACACCCCCCAAAGACTGTTCAGGAACACCCCTCCCGCACCACCGTAAACAATCATCAACAAACCCTTTGTGGTAGGTCAAAGCAACCTAGATTCAACAACCACACACATTATTCGCCATAAAGGTTGTTCTCATCCTCCTTTAAGCATGAACGAACACTTACTTGCACAAATGTATACACCCTAACTACTGTTCATTAATGAAGGACATAAGTGATAATTCAGTTTAAAAAATTATATTTCCACCATTTTATAAATAGACAACAAAAATCCAAAATAATATTATAATCCCTTAAAAAAACAGGTCCTCCATCGAACATTTGAGAAAATGGTCCACCATAGATGTCGCCTGATTTTGACGGTAAGTGTTGGCTTTAGCACTTTCGTTTCGATCACCTATTTGTTTTTACTTTTTAAGTGTATACGTATTTCTTTTATTTAATATATTGTGTAAAAGCTATTTTATTTATTATATTATATCTAAACAAAATTAATTAATTATTTTTCAACAAAATTTTATTTAAATAAAAATTAATTTTTTTTTCTTGGATCAAAATAGCATGGTATTCTCTAACTCAGTGTATTAAAGATCAATTTTGCTTATGATGCATTATCATTATTAATTCAAGAAAATTTTACATATAAAAAAAATTAAATACGAATTTTTCTATTAAATAAATCATTCATTCATATGTAAATATAATGAATATTACATCATTGGGTTCCATCATTCCTTAACTCTCACAGGGTTTGGTCATATAGAATCTGATCCATTTTATCATTGAGCAAAAAGTAAAAAAAAAAAAAAATCAGATTGATTTTCGATCAAAAGTACTATATAAAATCCTCAATTTTTTCCTCTTCCTCTGTCCCTATATGGTAAATATAAAGTTTGAATCAATAGAGAACTCTTTCTTGTGTATCCTGATATCTCCTAAGAAACCAAATCGGATCTCAAATTGACGGGTAGTGTAAACTTACCCATATGATTATACACCCTTCGAATAGGAATCCATTTTTCGAAAAATCTCAACTTCCTTTAGGTTAAATCAAACTCTAATTATAACAATTATCAAAATAATTTAATTTATGTAAATATTTCAACTCTCAAACAGTCTTAATCTCTATCTTCATTCATACATGCCTATTCTTCACACCTGTCAACTTAGAGTAAGTAATAATACCTATACTATCATTACTATGTTATGTTATGGGCAACACAGTAGTGTGCTGGTGTAGAAACTAGAGATCCCATTATTATTTCTCTCTTTCTTTCTCCCCACACCCAACAAAAAAGAAGGCTTATATGCTTGCTTCCGGTGAGTGAGATAGATCCACACACAACCTTCAACAAAAACCAAAAACACTGTGACGGTTCGGTTTGGTTTGGATTGGATTCATTGAACAGAATTAAATGTGGCCCTCGTAGTCGTATCGTATGCAAATAAACGCCACCTCAAAACACAATAGATCCGTGCAGCAAATTACTAATATTTATACAAAACACCACTCTCACTCTCATTCATTCATTAAACTACCCTCTTCCGTGTCACCATTAATTAACTAGCTTTTATCTTCTAATAACAACTACATTTTCCTTCCTTTCCTTCTTCACCAAAAGATGTCAGGTATCTTCTGTACAACTCATAAGATTTTAAATATCGGTCTCGGACAGTTAAAAAACTTTAATATTACGGCCGTACATCGACTTTTAAAACCTTGGTTCAACTTAGACATGACAAGAAAACCCGTACCTGTGGGTACCCGCACGAACCCGTCCCGACTTTGACGGGTAATACCCGAGTTGACCGGGTATGGGTTCGGGTTCGGGTTTTCCCCGATAACCAAAAGTCGGGTACGGGTACGGGTATGGGATTCCTGTATCCACCCCGACCCCGACCCCGACCCTGAAAATAAAATAAATAAGCAGGGTCTGCAGTCTGCACATTATAAAAGCTAAAGCCAAGCCACATTCAGATTTAACAGCATCCTACCTCCTACCCCCAACCTTAACCCTAACTTCAGACCTTGAATCTTTCTCTTCTTCTTCCTTCAGGTAATCAGGTATGTGTCTGATCAGTACATTGATTTTATTTTATGTTCCTTGCTTTGGATTGAATGTGGATTTTCATTAGTGGTCTCTTGGATATAGGAGGATTTCCCCTAAGAGTTGAACACGACGATGTGCTTTGTGTAGTTGCCCAACCACATCACCACAGGTTTTCCATCTAAAGCTTTTTCTTCTTAAAATGTTTGCTTTTATGCTTTTTGTGGTCTGGTATATATTTTTGTGCCCGAGACTCTCCCTGATGCCACCCTTAATTCAATGGTTTGGCATTGCACTATTCCTGGCAAGGCTGGGGTGCATTCTTTTTCTCTTCATATCTCTTTTCTGTCTACACTCGCTTTCATCTTCGATGCTTAAATATCTCTGTATTATTGATTTTCTATTTGGCGATTGGGGGTTGGGGAGGATGACAGGGATTTGAAGTAAACTAGAGGGATTGATCTTTGCTATTCGTCAATTTATAAATATACAGCACGACCAATGATTCCAGGTGTAAATACAGAATCGATTTGGTTAGTTTTTGATGTTTGCCCTCCAAGAGTTTTGTGTGCTTTAGAGCCTTATATGTGATGGCAGATGCTTTTTTCTTATTACTGTTACTGATG
Organism: Glycine soja; assembly: GCF_004193775.1. NCBI lineage: Eukaryota > Viridiplantae > Streptophyta > Magnoliopsida > Fabales > Fabaceae > Glycine > Glycine soja. The sequence goes on along the minus strand of NC_041009.1, from coordinate 33,687,911 downwards.
GTATGGCACAGCAGAATTATAATTTTGCGGTCACATAGTTTGAGGATGGTAAAGTTGTTTGAAACTGTTCTAGTTGTGTGATGTTTCAGGCATAAGCCTTATATATTATATAAATAACTTTGAAGGTACATGATAAGAACCTTGAGAGAACCACACTACAAAATCTAGCCATTGTAATCTGTTTTTATTCCACAAAATGTAATGTGAGTTCATATCTCAACCTTTCCCATAATCCAAGGATGTATTTAGAGCCACTTGATATATTTTGCAGTTGAGATGATCTTAAGTTTTGACTAATCTCCTCTGTTGAAGTTGACTCAAGACAATAACCCCCATTATCTATAGAGAATATATAGCTCAGTTCCTGCTTTTTCTTGGTCAGTTTTTTATGCTCTAATAGTGGATTATGGAAAGTATTTATTGAGTTTAGGGGCTGCTGCACAATTCTGCACGTGGGAGGTACTTTTTCTCTAAAGGGGTATTGATATTTTTCAACTCACTCACCAGTTCCATCTTTGAGCACCTATACGGCTATACCATGTGACAATTTTTGCTAAAATATCACTTCTAATGTGGATATTAGGTGGGAGGGTCAATGGAAAGTAAACATTTGGATTTTATATTCAGGATGGAATTTACAATAGTATCTCTATTTCTATATATACATTAAAAAAACTAGGAATTAATTGGAGTAATGTACATTGATGCCCAGCTACTATAGGTTGTCCAAGCCAATTTACTCGAGCAAGTTGGGATCTAGAATCCATTGGAAGAGCTAAACTAGGAAATGACCAATCACATAGGGAATCTTTCGAGCTAAAGTTGAAAATAGTTCAGTCAATATTAATTTCAGTACTCATATCAGGATTCAACTTTACATAATCTAGAAGCCAACCTCTTTGCGTGTGATACCAAGACTATGTATAATTAACCTCCCTATACCTTAGGATAGCAAGGAGCCTTTTGACATATGTTAGTTTTTTTACAGCAAACGATATTTAAAATTAATTTTTCTGGTTGGGATGAGAACCATACACCCAGGAAACAAGGGGGAAAGGAGGGAAAACCAATGCCATCTAGGTGCTTATGATTGACCTTTTGCTTTTAACATAATTAAGGTCATAGAAATTACTCAAATATTCTATCACTATGAGCTTATTTCAGTGAGTCATGTTCTCTGACTTCATGCCTTGTATTAGAGTCGCAAATGAATGAGTGAATTGTTCAATAGTGGACATTGTTATTTACTTCATGGTAATTTTTCTGCATGTCATATGTTGCAGACTGATTGGGAGGGTGGATATTTCCCAGTGACAATGCACTTTAGTGAAGATTACTCACCTTCCCTTTTTGCTTCTTTGCACAGTCTAATTCATAATATTATTACCCACACATGTTACTATTATTAATACTCTTTTGTATGAAACGCCTCTGTCAATCTGACTCTGCATGGTTGCTGCTGTTGTTGCATTTGTGTAGTGTAATTAGCCAATCAGCAAGGATGATGTACTTTCTTAAAATGAACAGCATCACATAACAACTAAAATATACATACCAAAGCCCAAAGAAAAATAAGATTTTATAGCAAAAGGATGAAATTGGGCCTGTTTGGTTTGAGAAAAAAAAATTGTTTCCATTTCCTCTTTTCACAAATAATTACAAAGGTGCTACAATTTTTCACTTCATTTTCGATTTTAAAGATTTATACAAGTGATAAAGACAACATGTTTGCATTGTTTCCCTTCCTGTACTAATATTTGAAAATAGAAAATAGTGTAAAAACCAATGTATATTTTTTGTAATTACCTATAAAATCAGGAAAAAAAATTTATTAAACCAAACAGACCCTTAAATGAAGGAAGCCTGCCTTAAATGATTGGCCAATAGGGAAATCAAATTTATTTCTTGTCACATTTTTACTGCTATATAGGGTTTTGAAGTATTATTCTCTACACTAGTTGCCATGGATTACTATTTTATTCATGTTTGTTAATCTGTATTGTATTAATTGCTTTGTTTTTAAAATAATAGCTTATTGTTGAAGTCCATGGCATAAAATATGAAAATTGAAGAACCTAGTTCACACCAACCAACTTCACAATCTTCAGACCATCCTACTCCGCTATCTTCACACCAACCAACTCCAGTAGAAAGTTCTACCGGTACAGCTGAAGGTCCTAATAATGAACCTATGCAACAACCACCTAGCATGGAGGTGGATGACCATGGTGTATCATCAACAAAAACTGGAGGAGGGAGGCTCAAAAGTATTGTGTGGAACCATTTTGATAAGATTAAAACTGTTGATGGGCAAGACAAGGCCCAATGTAAATACTGCAAAAAGCTTCTCGGGGGAGCATCAAATAATGGAACAAAGCATTTGCATGCCCATATGGAGAAATGCATTCAGAAAAGGTTACATGATAAAGGGAAGGAACAAACATTTCTTATTCCTAAGGTTACACAAGGTAGACAAGAATTGACTGCTGGAGGTTATAATGAAGAAAATGCAAGGAAGGATCTTGCATGTGCTATTATCATGCATGAATATCCACTTTCAATAGTGAATCATGTTGGGTTTAGAAGATTTTTAGCTACACTCCAACCACAATTTCAATGTCCTTCATGAAACACTATAAAGAAAGAGATATTTAATGTTTGTGACTTTGAAAAATCAATTGTTATGAAGCTGTTGGATACAAATGAAGGAAGGGTGGCAATTACATCAGATATGTGGACTGCAAGCAACCAAAAGAAAGGGTATATGGCTGTCACAACTCATTAGATTGATAGCTCATGGACTTTGCAAAGTCGCATTTTGAGGTACTAGCAACATCCTTAATTTTATAGCTTCCCAATATATTGTGTTGGATATTTTTTTTATAATTTTTTGTGTTAGATATTTTTGTGTTGATATATTGTGTTAGATCTTTTTCTGTGATAGTGTAATTAAGCTATTTTTGTGTTGATATACTAGGTTCATTTATGTTCCTTCACCTCACACAAGTGAAAGACTTTGCAATGAACTAGTTGAGTGTTTGCTGGATTGGAACATTGATACAAAATTGTCCACTATCACTTTGGATAATTGTAGTACAAATGATTGCATGATTGAAAAAATTAAGAATAAGTTGCAATTAGGCACTTTAATTAAGGAAGGAGCGTTTCTTCACATGCGTTGTTGTGCACATATCTTAAATTTGATAGTAAAAGATGGTTTAGGAGTTGTGAAGGATGGAGTGGAAAAAATTCGAGATAATGTAGCATATTGGATTGCAACACCTAAAAGGCTAGAAAAATTTCAAGATACTGCTAAACAATTGTGAATCCCTTGCACCAAAAAGTTGAGTTTAGATTGTCCAACTAGATGGAATTCAACTTACAAGATGCTTGATGTTGCAATATCATATAAGGATGTGTTTTCCCGATTAAAGCAGCGTGAAACTCAATAATCTTGTTTTCCAAGTGATTCACAATGGGAATTTGCAAAGGAAGTGGGTAAGAGGTTGGCCATATTTAATGATATTACATAAATGATTTCTGGTACAAAATATTCAACTGCCAACATTTATTTTCCTCAAATTTGTGAGATCAAGATGGCTTTATCTAAATGGGTCAATTCCCCTAATGAAGTGATTCAAAATATGGCAGAAAAGATGTTACAAAAATTTGTTTCTTATTGGAGTGTTATTCATGTGCTCATGGGAGTTGCTACTGTTTTAGATCCAAGATACAAAATGGAGTTGCTTGAGTTTTACTTTGAATCAATTTATCCCATTGATTTTTTTTCTCAAGTTAATAGGATCCGAAACTTGTATTATGATTTGGTTTCGGAATATCAAGCCAAAAAGCATCAAGATTCTACTAGTTCTTTTGAATCACAAGATGTGGTTAGTGATGGAAAGAGTAAATTGTGTGATTATGATAGATACATTGAAAGAAAGAAAAGGGCAAGAACCTCAACTATGAAAATAGAGTTAGATCATTACTTAGAGGAAGAAGTTTTGCCAAGAAGTTCAGATTTTGATATCTTAATGTGGTGGAAATTGAATGAGTTAAAGTATCCAACACTACAAGCAATTGCAAGGGATGTGTTAGCTATTCCGATCTCCACTGTAGCTTCTGAATTGGCATTTAGTATTGGAGGTCAGATATTAACTCCTCATCATAGCCGACTTCATTATACTACTTTAGAAGCTTTGATGTGTTCTAAAAGTTGGTTATGGAATTCAGAGAATGCAGGTAAAATTCTGAATGCTTATGTGATACTTTATGAATTGCTTATATTTTTAAAACTTATAACTTGTTATTTATTATTTTATAATTATTATTTATAGGTTCTAGATCAATTGAAGAATCAACGTTTACTGATGAGATTGAATCCGATGATGAAGGTATATTCACTTTTAGTGGTTCTAATTTTTTTTAATATCATTATACATATCTAATTTTTCAAATTTTTTAAAATATAGGTGGATCTTTGGTCAGTAACATTACTCAATGTTTGCAAGATTAGTAGACATTATTGTTGATCGGTAAAGTAATAACTATACTTATTTACTAATGTGATGTGTGATTTTAAGATTTGAAACATCTAAAATATGATGTTTGATTTTATAAATACCAGGTTGAGCGCTGAAGAAGAAATGTTAATGACATGTTTGGTGAAGTTGGTGGTTATTTTGATGATGGACATTGTTTTCATTTTCTATTTATTTCTAATTTGGTGTAATTTGAACTAATGAACATTTGAATTATGTTGTTTCATATTTGACGTATTTTATTTACCTTAAAAAATTATGGAATCATGCTAGACAAATGTGTTAGTCTTTATTTTATTTATTAGTAGTTAATTTTATTTTAGAATTTTTACATAATTTAATATTCATTTCTTAACGAATTTTGTAGTCACATATGTTATAATAAATTTAATGATATATAAGTAGTTGAAAATAAATGTTTAATAATCAATTTATTTTTTTAAAATCAAATTTTTAATTTTTTTAATTTTTTTTAATTGTAATCGAGTACGGGTCGGGGTCGGGGATACCCGATACCCGACGGGTACGGGGATGGGATAAAATTTTTAAACCCGTCGGGTATCGGGTATGGGGACAGGTCGGGATCGGGGATTAGGGAAACAATACCCGTCCCCGCCCCCCCCCCATTGCCATGTCTAGTTCAACTTGACTCAACTCCAATTACAGTTGTTTTATTTTATTTTTATTAATTTTAAAATTTATGATTTTTTTTTTGGGAAAGGAGTCGTGGTGGTGGAAGATGAGGGTGAAATGGTAGAGAATTCAGAAGAGGAGAGAAAAAGGTCAAGAATTGGAAGCCTGAAAAAGATGGCCATAAGGGTGTCTTCTATATTCACGCACTCGCTCAAGAAGAGAGGGAAGAGGAAGATAGACTTCAGGATTCCCATTGAGGACGTGAGAGACGCTCAAGAGGAATTCGCAGTGCAGGAATTGCATCAGAGACTGCTTCAGAGGGGCTTAGTTCCTCCCAGGCATGATGATTATCATGCATTTTTATTGTCTCTTTTTCTTTTAATTTTAATTTGTTTTCTCATCACTTTTTTTTTTGTTTGGTATAATCAAGGAGGTGTATGCCTCCTCTCCCACCCATGTGTGATATTTTTAGTTATCATTTTATGTTTAAGTGGGGATCCAACTCAAATTTAAATCACTCATGCTAATAACTTTTGATTTTTTTTTTAATTTTGTTTTGTTGTATGTGAAATTTGGTCGATGGTAGGTTTCTTAAAGCGAGGGACTGACATTGAGAAGACGATTCAGATGTGGGAAGAGATGCTAATTTGGAGAAAAGGATATGAAACTGACGCTATCCTTCAGGTAATTTATCAATGGTTGGTTAATTTATTAATACAAAACAGTAAGTATACTATTACTTAATAAAGTTTTCATAGCTGCAATAAGAAAAATATAGATATTTATAGTTTGACATTAACCCTCTATTTGGATGGGAAATTTAACCAGATAAAGTATTTCAACAAAGATATTAAATTACCTTTCAATAATCTAATATGTTTGGATGGGGTATTTTAAAAGTAATTAAAATGCTATCATTTTTACAAAGTATTTTAATATACTAATTTGAGAGAATTTGAAATTCTCATTAAAAAGCAAAGAAATTAAAATTCCTCCCCGTATTCCTCTCTCAGCACACCACACACCACGAGCTCTCTCTCATCGCACATGCACACCACAAGCTCTCTCTCTCTCTCCCTCTCAACGCACCATCACAAGCTCTCTCTCTTTCCCTCTCAGTAGCGTCACAAGCTACCACTTCCTCTCCGTGGTTTTTCTTCCTCTCGCTGGTAAGTTCCTCTCTCCCTCACTCATCTTTGTTTTTTTTTTCTTTTTTCAAGTTTATGTTTGTTTGATTTTGATTTCATTTTTGTAGTTATAAGGGTTGCTTGATTTTTTTTATTTATGTTTCATTTTCTATTTTATTTATTTTATTTCCGTGATTTTGATATGTTGGTGGGTGTGAATTGAATGGATTTGGAGTTGAGATAGATTGTGAGCACCATATATTTGTGAATATGCATCAAAGAGAAATAGAGAAACAAATCTATTTGAATTTCTTGAACTGTATGATTTTCTGTTGAAAATCATACAAGATTTGACACAAGATGCTTTGAATATGAATAATATGGTTATCAGGCTAACATGCGATGTCTATCAGATACTAGACAAACATTACCATTGCATTTCAAAATTAGAGAATAGAGATCATAGTTAAAATATGGTTAATATGAGTTTGTCACATTATTATCACAAGTTTTTCTTAGTATTGGACCTGACAAGCGGTTTGCAAGATGAGGAACCATGCATAAAACAATTTATAAAAGAACTCCCAAAGAAAATATGGCAAAATTACCTTAACTGCAGTTTCAGCAAGATTAACAAGCTCAATAGGTAGCTTGATCCAAACACCATCTTTTCCCTGCAAAGCTTACTAAAGTTAATAAAGGCTAACTAGAGGTCAGAGGTTTTCATTTTATGACTGAATAAATTTTAGGCAAGAACATTATGTTATGCAGGAAAAAAAATGCTGGCATTCATACAGATAAAGGGTTATACACACACATAGCCACATTCAGATAAAGGTTTGAAATATTGAGTAAATGCAACAAAAAGTACCATTTTAGGCTCTGGATCATAATGTTTACCTGTTGCTTCCAATGTAAAAGTGAAGATCTAAGCAAAGTAGCAAAATCTTCAGAGTCCATAGGCTCTTTTAAGTCCACAATGACTCCTCCATGTACATCATTGGTGGCAGGGAGAATTTTAATACTTAAATCCATTTTCACACAGTCGATCCCCTAACAGTGGCACTGCACTAGCTGAGACTGACATGGGCTAAACTGCATCATAGATAAAAAATGATAAAGTCCCAAAGAAAGTTAAACTAACATGAAAAAAATTTGAGAAGTTTAATACTTATGTCACATCTACTTCACTTTTGAAATTCTTTCTCTATTGCACAAATGGTCTCATTCTAGAAATAGTGCAAAGCTGTATGAATCACAAACCTTCACGTTGTATTGGATTCTCAAACTTGTACAACTGCACATGTGACTCCACCTAAAGCTTAATAGGAAAAGTTTTGGTGGAAGTCTTCCTATAGATTGTGAAATCCAATAACCTTTTCTTATCCAAACCTGCATTTTTGTTTTGGCACTTCTTGATAACATAGTAACTAACAACTTTCAATTTTACAATTGGTTTAAAGGCAGTTCAACTGAGTCTTCTAATTCCCAAAATCCATCACAGAATATGCACACTTTAAGTGACAAAATACCATTTTCACATCATTTTATATTAGTTCACTCCAAAAGTTCTCACTGAAATAGAATAAAGAAAAAACATAATGCAAATTCTGAAACACTTTCCAGTCTCAATCAAAGGCATATGCAATTTGAGAGACAAGACAACACAGCACAAAAGCCAAGATGGACTGACACAAACAAGTTTCACAGGTAACTAACTAGAAACAGCTATCACAACAGTGTGACCAAGAAGAACCACACCAAAGAAGATTACCTTGAGAGAACAAACTCAAAAATGAGATGAGGATTAATTGAAAATGAAAAACTTGACGATGTAAAGGCTAAAGTTTGGAAATGAGTAAAAGGGGACCACAGGGAATATACACAAAGATAGAGCACTAGATAGTGGACCTTGGAGAGTTACAAGTGATTAGGTTGCAATTTATAACAAGCACACTCACTCTTTTGAGTAACTTCATGAGTGCATGGTGACTAGGTTCTACTGCAACCTTTTGTGAACCAAGGCTTTCCATGTCATGCCTTCAATTCATTAGGAGCTGCCCACTTGGTAAAACTTGGTCACTGATCAAAGTAGTGGCTGGTTGGGTAGTTAACAACACCTCCTTGAAGTAAGTATGAACAAGTTTACCCTCTTCTTAAGGCACATGATTTTGAAAATGTTATACCTTTGTTGTGTACATATATATTTTTCAGCAAGTCTGTGTTTAGAGTTCAAACCTTAGAAGACCATTGACCCTTTTGTGAACTCATTCATGAGTTTAGGCACATGATTTTGAAAATGGTATGTATCCCTGTGTTGCGTGCACTTTTTTCAGCAAGTCTGTGATCAGAGTTCAAACCTTAGAAGACTCATTGACCCTTTGTGGTCTCATTCATGAACCATGAGGTTGTTTTGTCCTCAAAATACTGTCCTAGCATTTATTTATATAAACAAGGACGGGACAGAAAACACTAGGGAAAGGTGGAAGATGAATAAAGGTAAGTAAATATATTTTATTTGTATAAGTAAATAGTAAAATTACATATACTAAAGAAATATGTAATTGGTTAAGACTTAAAGAATTAAGAACTAGTTACTAATTAGTTACTTCTCATATTATATACAAGTCAACAAGCAGATGTTTGATCTAATGATGTTAGTCATCACAATTAATTCTATTTTTATTATCTTCTCTCATACTCTTTTCTCTTTTTAATTTACTAACATGATATTAGAGCTAAAAAAAGTATTAATTATTTAGTTGGTTCTCATTTATATAATTATTTTCTAACAAAGTTTGAACAGTTAATTTTTTTTTATTCATACGAATCAAAGATAAGTATCATAAATTTACAAAAATTCATACATCCTAGATCAATCAATACAAAGCACCAAATTCATTGATTTCCATTATTAATAAATTCATGAGCTTTTTCTGTTGAAGCAGTGTCTGCATAATAGTATGATTGGTGTTGGTTGGGAGTTGATACATTTTAAGCATATAACATATATGAGGGGAAGATGATATGGAGGGATTTATCAGAGGTATGAGACAGTTTGTAAGCTGGTCACACTTGGAACAATTGCTTAGCCTAATACACCAAATTGAACTAGTGGTGGATCTAGAACCTAGGTTAAGGAAACAATTTATTTAAAAAACTGTGGATTTTGCCAAAAAAAATTGTGGAATGATATTTATCTATTCTTTAGGCTTTTGTAAGGGATTATTTACCCTCTTTACATTGTTTTTATTCTTCATTCTTGTGTATATCTCATCAAGGGTGCATTAACATGTAGAAAGCTCAACGTAGTTGCAGGACCTTCTTTTAAGTGTCAAAGATAAGGCTTTCCCGTGTTATTTGTAGGTAAAAAGGCAGAGTATCGAGGCCAAAAGAATTAGGACTAAGTGTTTGATAAAAAGGGTCTTACTTATTTGCTGGGAAATTGTTTTCTAAAATAGAAAGGGGAATTAGCAATAACAATTGTAGCATTGTGCAGAATTGGTAATTAACAATTTACATTATTTTCATTTTGTTAATTTCTTGAGTTGTGCACAAAAAGAAAATATTATTAATTTCTTGGTCTTAAATTCATAGTTTTCTTCCTCTGTGCGAATATTTAAAAGGGGTGTTGGTTTTGGTACATGGTAAGAGGTATCGTATATACTGATTTCGGGGGAGATATGATGTTAATTTTGTTAAAAGGCCAATGTGAAGCTTCAAGTGTATCCTTATTATGCCATTGAGAAACTGAATTACCGGTACGAACGTTCCAAGCTAAGGTTTTATTGGAGATATTCCTTATTGCTTAGGTTTGCATATCATATCCCAAAAAATAATAAATTTATGATTAAATAATATAAACATATTAAAGTACAAAGAAATAGACATCATATTTATATATCATCTCTATATATTATCATCTTTCCATTTTTTACAGCTATCTTTCAATATTTTTAATACTCATTGATATATTGAGAAATGTTTTAAAAAGTAAAATATTATTATATTTGGGTTAAATTCTTATTTTAAGCATATTACATTGGTTGTGTGGAAATGGATCACTGGACAAATCAATATGACAAAAGAAATGTTCATGGAAGTATGCTAATTGATAAGCAATAACCTGATGGCATTGATGGGATAGGTTGGTATTGCTTTTTGTTGGCAGCTATACCATGATGGCAATGATAAGCAATACATGTTGGAGGATTTATTGGTTGCTAAGGTAGCGGGTTAGGACTTAGGATGTAATACTTATGTAATCTCTCTTAGGATGCAATAAGGGCTTTTTAATAAGTGCCTTTTGTTTTAAGGTTATTGTTTAAGAAATAAAAAAAATATTTTATTAAAAATCATACAAGAGCACTTTTTATTCTTTATATTCATGTATATATCCATTACTCTACTAATACTAGGAACTAGGAACTACTTTGCAGTATATTTTACCAAAAGATATTTATACTAAATACCAAAAGTATAACAAGAATCATATGTTGCATATATTTCTCCTACACTAATTAAAGATAATATAAGATAGAGTTTTATATATACAGCCACACTATTAGTTAATAATAGAATATGAAATATAGTATATTGCTCCTAAATAGATTAATCTATATAAAATTAATAATAATGGATTGGTTGTTGTTATGCCCTTCAGCTTTGGAGTAAGGTTGAACCTAGTCAAATGTTACCCATGTTGTCATTGTTTTGTGATCAAGTTACACATTTGTATTTGTAGGCCCAAAATAGCTTTTTGGTACAAGCGTTAACTTGGTCTGGTCTAATATCAATATATATACAGGGAGAGAAAAGAACAAGACATGATTTAATAGTATCATTGTTTTTAGTTGATCATCTTTGTATTGCACTAGTACCATTGTTTTACATCTTTTACCTAGATATTTGTTTTAAATCTCCAAATAATATATGCACATATTATCTTATATCATTATCATGCAGTTTGGATTGAGAAGAAATGGATCATAGCATAGTTGACACTACAATGACTTCAAGAAAACGTAAAAGAGAAGAGTATAAGAAGATAATCTTATTAGTTGTTGCTTGTGTTGTTCATATGGTCATTGGTGTAGTGACATGGTATCATAATAACTATTTTGTTAAGGAACCAACCCGTAATTGGGAACTAGAACGTCACAGCTTCCTCAATCGTCTTTATAGAGGAACAAATAAAGATTGCATTGAACAATTGAGGCTTAGTAAAAATGCATTTTTTAACCTTTGTAGAATTTTACAAGAAAAGGGTGGATTATTAAGAACAAGAAATGTTCCAACAACTGAAGCAGTAGCAATGTTTTTACATATCCTTGCTCACAACCTAAAATATAGGGTAGTGCAATTTAGTTATTGTAGATCTAAAGAAACCATAAGTAGGCAATTCAATGATGTCTTAAGAGCGGTAATGAAAGTGAGCAAAGACTATTTGAATTTTCAACCCTGTACTTTAGAAGGTGCGGAAGCAAACAAGTGGAGATGGTTTGAGGTAAGTTTATCAATTGTTAGGAGAAATTAGTTAATTATAAAATTTTCTTAGAATCTAAAAAAATTGTCTTGTTTGTAGAGATGTATTGGAGCACTTGATGAGACTCATATTCCGGTTACAGTTTCTCCTGATGAGAGACCTAGATATCGTAATAGAATCTCTACAAATGTGTTAGTTGCTTGTGGTCCAGATTTAAGGTTTATTTATGTGTTACCTGGGTGGGAAGGGTCTGTAGGAGATTCTCGAGTATTACGAGATGCATTACGTCGTCAAAACAAACTTGAAATTCCAACTGGTAATATTTCTTAGAAATAATTTTTTTCGTTTTTTTTTTTGGTCTAGTTTAAGTCTATGTTTGTTATTTTAAACATTGTAGGTAAGTATTTTCTTGTGGATGCGGGATATACCAATGGTCCAGGATTTTTAGCACCATATCGAGGGACTAGATATCATCTCAATGAGTGGATTGGAAACACCCCTCAAAGTTACAAGGAGTTATTTAATCTTCGTCATGCAAGTGCCCGAAATGCAATAGAAAGGTCATTTGGGATCTTGAAAAAAAGATGGAGTATATTAAGAACTCCTTCATTTTTTGATATAAAGACACAAATAAGAATTATCAATGCTTGTTTTGTGTTACACAATTTCATAAGAGACGAACAACAAACTGATCAACTTTTAGAAGTTCAAGACTTAGAATTTTTATCTGTTGTTGATGAAGAGTTAGTCCATCAATCAAGGGAAGAAGTTCAAAATAATGTCATAGATGATATCACAACTATTCAAGCTACCGAGGAATGGATAAGATTTCGAGATACATTAGCTATGAACATGTTTGCTAACTATCAAGTTAGGAGAAACTTTACTTAGGGATAGTTCTTTTTTAAATGTAATTTGCTATTGCTGACAAACTTTGTGTGCTTTCTTACTATTGTACTTTTCTATCGAAGATAGACTTTTATGTACTTTGTTATTGCATAAAAACTTTGCTTGAAATATTTTCTATGATTGTGCAGTGGACTAGTCAAATGAATAAAGTAGGTCATATCTAATATTTGTTATGTGCAGGTTGAACAAGTGACATTAACTTCAATGGAGTCATCTAATGAAAAAATGACGGACAAAAGAAAAGTTTTAGGAAAAAATAATGAGGAAACAAGAAGTTATTTTACATGAAATTTGGAAATGGAACATGTATTGGCTGATGTACTTAGAGATCAAAGGAATTTGGGCAACAAGGGTAATGGAGGTTGGAAGAGGTCAGCATTGAATGCTGCAGCCACAATGTTGTCTACAAGCTTCAATGTTAATGTCACATCAGATAATGTCAAAAACCGTATCAAATTATGGAGATCGTGGTATGGTATTGTAAGTGGCATCCTTGGCCAAAGTGGATTTGATTGGGATGGCACTAAGCACATGATCACTTGAGAATGAAAATGCTTGGAATGAATATTGCACTGTAAGTATTCTTTAATATGTTGCTATTTGTTATTCAAAGTAGATTGGATTTGACTTTTTATTTTTTGTTCAGTCGCATAAATCGGCTAAACCGTTTCGATTCAAGGTGCTTCAAAATTGGGATGATATAGTGGATTTGTGTGCTAAAGATAGATCCACCGGTCATGAAGCTGAAACTGCTATGGATGCTGATGAAGCGATGAGTAGAGAAACAAATGAAGTGGAATTCATGGGGTTAGGTGCTACTGCCCATAGATTTAGAAGAACCAAGCTCTAATACAAAAGAAAAAAGATAAGGTTCGACTTCTTCTGGCACACATCCTCACAAGAGAAAGATGGAAGAAAAAGAAGGAAAATGACAGCTTCTTTGGATAAAATGACGAACTCTTTTAACCGAATGGTAGAAAAAATGGATGGTAAAGTTGATGATGAAGATATTCAAGAAGTATTATGTGAGGCAGCTTTGATACCAGATCTTAATAGACAACAAATGGGCTAAAGCTATTAAATGGTTAGCTGACGATCCAAAGCAGTTAGCTATAGTGGTGAGTAACCTTTTGTCTACATTTCCAATTTCAATTTTCAAATTATAAATTTGTGTCTTTTTTATGCCTAATTGAACTCATATTTTTACTATAGTTATTTATCTTTCCTCTTGTGACTTATATTATCTTGTTTCTTCTCCCCTAAATGGCAGCATTAGATGTTAATTATTCAGGTTCCTCGACCTTTTACACTTGATGATGAATGAAGATTATGGAATGAAGAACATTGTTTTTTTTTTAATTTGGACCTTGTAATTCTTGTTTAAGATCTTTGTTTGGAACTTGATTAATTAGGACCTTGTAATGCTTGTGTTGATTCGTGTTTATGCGTTGGTGCGTTATTAACAATTCGATGCGTTATTAACAATTTGAATTTTCTTCCCGTACGAACAATAAAATTAATATCATTTGAAGTTTGTACGAGATAATTGTCCTTAAATTACATAATTATTTAATTTTAATATGTTTTTTAAAATTATTGCAAGACTAGGTAATTAATTTTTTAAACAAGAATAAAGAATTACATATCATTCATCTTTTAATTTTGCAGTATTGTTTAATCCAAGTTTTTTTGTGTTACTACAAGAATATTGTATAAGATTCAAAATTGTTTAGCATTAAAATTATTTTGATTATTTAATTATTAAATATTTTAAAAATTTTATTATTATATATTTTATAACATTAAATTTATTTTGAATATTTAACTATTTAAAAAATGACTCATGTTTATTTTCATTCAATATTAAAATTTTAATTTTTAAATAAATATTTAAAAATGAAAATTTGAATTTCATTGAAATTGAATTACTTTATCCAAACAAGGAAATTAAAATACAAGAAATTGAATTGCCTCATCCAAACAAAATATTTACAAAATGAAAGGAATTTAAATCAAGGCAATCAAAATGCTGTGAATTTGAATTTCCTAGAAATCTTTAAATTCCTCATCCAAACACATAGAGTATGTTTAGATAGAGAATTTTAACTAAGGAAAGTAATTTATCAGAGAATTTGAATTTCTGTAATTTAAAATTCATTGTTTGGATGTTTTTTTTGTGAAGAATTTAAAATTTTGGAATTTTAAAACAGGATTTTAAACAACTAAAAATCTGACATTTCAATTTCCTTCTAAAAAGTGAGAAAATTCTCTTCTTATTATCTTCTTCAAGAAACACACCGCCGTATGAGATCGTGGAACATGTATCGGGTCTGAGCGTAGAGGAACACGTATAACTAGCACATCAATCTTTTCTTTTTTTCATTCATTTTTTTTACCCTCATAATTTTAATCTTTTTATCCAAACACAAAATTTTAAAAATAAAAAAATTTCAATTTAAATATTTAAAATTTTTAGAATTTAAAATTTCTCAAAATCTTAAATTCCTCCATCCAAATACACTCTAAGGAATTTTGGATTTTGAGTCTTAGGCACGTTGTTGTGTTAATACGAAAGAATTTTGCCGTGAATACTAATTTTATAAATAATTTTATATATTTGGCTTCAAATTCAATACTATTTTTTATTTACAAAATAGAGATTTAATAGTTTTAATAGTATTTTTTCAGGAATTAATGGACAAAAGGTTTTTATGGAAATCTATATAAGTAGTAATATATAGGGGTTATATTTTTTATCATTTATTTAACTTTTAATTTCCTAGTAATAATTAATGGTACTATAGAAAGATACAGATTAGCATTTAGCAAAATCGATTCATGAATTCAGCAACTTTGAAAACTTCAATGGTTTAAGAGTGCGGCGAATTGGTGCGGTGCTCTTTGTTTTATTTCGTTTGTCGGTGTCGGTTAAGTATTTATTGGCTAGCGGTTACTATATATATTGGTCCACTCCACACATCTATTGTCAGCATCAACCACTAATAATTATTTCACCCTAAAATTGACGTTTTTATTATTTTCAGCTTTTTTGTTAAATAACTTTAATAAAGAGAAAGAGGTTTTGATTAATTTTTATTTTTTTTACACCATAGCAACTTTTTCAATGTTAAAGAAGGGAGTTAATGATAGAAATTTTGATTAACTTAAATTATAATCTGATCACATCACATATTGGCACATTATCTGAAGAGTTTGACTTCTCAGGTTTGGTTTAGATAACGCAAGAGCACAAACTTAGATGATCGTGAAAGTATGAAAGGGGGTCCAAATATAACTCATGTTCATAAACCAAACCTGATTATGTGCATCTTTAAATCCAAGTTATGTTCATAAACCAAGTCTGAAAGGGGATCCAATATTTACCATAGAGCACTTCATTTGAATTCAAAATTTAAATGATTTTATTTTGTCCTTTTTACTTTAAGCAGATTAGTACAATTGTTTGATGTTTGTACATTTCGGAATAAGAGCATGTGTTCTATGCTAGGATGCACTTGATACATGCATGATTTAATTGATCAAGTCTAATTCTGTAGTGAAATTTGATTTGAAGGATTTTGAATTTGAAGAGCAGGAAGAAGTGTTGCAGCATTACCCTCAAGGGTATCATGGAGTTGACAAGGAAGGTAGGCCAGTTTACATTGAAAGGCTTGGGAAAGCTCATCCAAGCCGCTTGATGCGTATAACCACAATAGATGGGTATTTGAAATACCATGTTCAAGAGTTCGAGAAGGCTCTGGAGGAGAAATTTCCAGCATGTTCCATTGCAGCGAAGAGACAAATTTCTTCAACCACGACAATACTGAATGTACAGGGCTTGGTAAGTTGTATTGCTCGGTTTTTTCTGTATTATTTGTCTCATTAATAAAATATGGTTATGGTGTATGCCTTATAGACTTATTATAGTTTGTACTTGTGTGTGATTGTTGATTATTTATGTACATATGCTATCCACTTTTAGTGATTAAGGGTGTTCTTATCATAATCAACTATTTCTCAATTTCAAGAACTTCCTTGTTCCAAATACATTGTCCTGCTGAATTTTAACTTGATGATCTACGTAATGACAGGGAATGAAAAATTTCTATCCTACTGCTGCAAGTCTACTGGCTGCCATCACAAAAATAGATAACAAATACTATCATGAGGTTTTTATACTGTCTTTTCCCAAAATAACTTATTTTCGCAGCGTCTACTGTGACACCCTCTATCTCACACATATATGTACTAATAATAAAAGAAATAATTAAAAAATAATTAAATTTAATTCAAGTTTTTAAAACATATTTAAATACAAGCCTTTCAAAAGGGTAGCAGACTCACATTCACCTTTCAAACATCATCATAAAACTTTTCTAAATAAATAATAAATTCACTTCGGCTTAAACAAGGTCGTCTATAAAACCTTATACCCCAATGCCACATCCTATCAGAGTGTTGTGTCCCGACGTCCTTCAGCACATGGTTCCTTAAAGCAATTCACCTAGTCATCTGCTCCCCCGAACACAAAGTTCAAAATCATCACAGGATCCAAACACAAACAACACACGGGGAGTAAGTTATCACATTCATAACTAATAGAGAAACAAGGCAACTAGATATACATATCATATAAACCAAATAAAACATAGTTACACGTAATTCACGTAATTCCACCACTTTGTCGTTCACAATTCACTTTTCATCTATCAATCACACTTTTCAATCATCCATCACATTACACAAGAATCACACGCTCTGATCAAGACATAATAACACATCAATTTCATAATAAACAATTAGCAAGCGCATGAGACAGTTATGCTAAGACTCAAGCCTATATGCAATGTGGTACCATGTCAGTGAAAAACCACCCTGGGGCG
Source organism: Glycine soja (assembly GCF_004193775.1). Taxonomy (NCBI): domain Eukaryota; kingdom Viridiplantae; phylum Streptophyta; class Magnoliopsida; order Fabales; family Fabaceae; genus Glycine; species Glycine soja. The sequence goes on along the minus strand of NC_041009.1, from coordinate 33,670,333 downwards.
CTTAGGAGTACATAACAAGACACACCACACAATGGGTTTGTCAGGTCACTCTCACTAAGTAAGATCATAGGGAGACCGGTCAGGGTCACGATGTTTTGCGAGAATGCTCCAACCATATGAGATCAACATAGGCTTAAAGGAGCACTCAAACCCGGTGACCCCCAAGGCCTATACTCCGAAGAGTCCGTCAGGGCCTCTCCCTCCTAATTCAGGTTCAACCCCTAAAATCATTTTAGCACTCAGACACTGCTCGTGAATTATATAATACCCATGACCTCACACTCGTGTGTTAAACACGTACAACATATTGTGCTACAATTTTACACTGGTTCCTAAATAGGAAACCTACACTTTCTCTTTAACACTGCGCATTTACACTTTTCTCAAGATAACACTGGTCAGGTTATTGTACAATTCATAGCTTACAACACAAGTAATTTCACATCAAGAGTTAATCACACACTTATTTACAACCAAAACTCATTCACAATTTCACATCTCATAATGTCACAATCCACCATCACATGTTTTCACGTATCTCACAATTCAACACATGTTCTACTTTACACTTTTACTCAATCTCAATAACAATATTATAATCTCAAGGCAACATATTATTCCATAATTCATCACATATTTCATTTATAAACACTACTCATGAATTATACAATACCACGACCTCACACTCATGTTTCAAACATGTTTAACACAATTGCGCTACAATTTAACATTGGTTCCTAACTAGGAACTTACACTTTCTCTTTAACACTGTGCATAAACACTGGTCGGATATTGTATAATTCATAGCTCACAATATAATAAATGTAACATCAAGTGTTAAACACATCCACTTATTCACAATTGAATATCATGTCCATACTTTAACATCCCATAACATCACATCAACCATCTCATAACATTCCTAATGATATTCATAAGGTACAACACACACATGTTCATCAAATTTAACCATAATATTCTCAAACTCCAACACTTAATAATTTTTGGAATCATACTATAACACTCTACAATATTATTTACGTAAATTATTAATATAAATAACTACCTCTCTATATATAAGCTAGCATACATCATATTGAATCACAAATATCAAAGTAAGCTTTCAATGCACAAATTCTAAATAATTATATGAACATTTTGGTCAATTTCAATTATGACATTAATTTTTTAAATTATATATAAAAACCTAAAAAAAATAAGAAAAAGAGAAAATACAAAATCAATATCTCTCTCTAAATTTTTCCTTACTTTATTTCATCAATTCATATTAATTAGAAAAATGTTTGATTTATAGGGTTCACGCTCAACACAATAGCATATCAATTTCACAACAATTGGTCTGTCAAACATATATAATTCACTGTAATAATTATAAGGATAAAATAAAAATTGGAAAAACACCCCAAAACTCATTCCAATTGATATCTCTAATGATCTCTACCTATGTTCTCAGCATCTCTAGCGATTCCGTGGGATTCCTTCAGTTATTCCTCCAACTGCTCCGATAAAATTCCCAAACGTCAGAGAGACGGAGAATAGATTGAAACCTTTACTTATATTGTCTTCATGCGATTCTTTTTCTCCCTCCACGAATATTATCTTGCAAATCCCAACGGTGAAATTGTGTGAAATTGAATTTCTAACAACATATCCAAATTTCATGAAAATCTAACAGTTAACGAAACCGGGATCATAGTTTTACCGAGACAGTTTTGGGTTTTTGCAGGAAATTAAAAGGCTACAATGCGAAGAGTTTTCCTATAAGCACAGACATGATTTTGACATTCCCAACGGCGAGAATGCTCGGAATTGGATTGTAAACCTGGTGTTTAAATTTCACGACGATCCAACGGTGAATGAGTCCGAGATCATTGTTTTTCTGAGGTTTAGTGAGCTGCGGGAAAAAGAAAGGGTTTTGAGAGAAGAAGGGGAAAAACGAAAATGAGAGACAGAGGAGGCTGAGGAGTCAGTCTGAAAAACCTAGCATGTTGCTATTTATAACTAGGGGCATTTACGACCTATTATTTACTCTATTTATTTATTTTTATTATTTTTATTAAAAAACTTTTTAAATTTATTTATGAAAAAAAAATGAGATGTTACATCTACCTATGAGTATAAACATCATCAACATATATTTGCAGACTTTACATTGAATGTATATCACCAATGCTGGTCCTGGCTTTAAGAGGATGCTTTGGCCTGCTGCACAGAAGTTTCTTGATGCCAAAACTATTGCAAAGATACAGGTAAATGGTATAACTTTTGGCTGGTAGCATTTCATATGCCTTTTCCTGAAGTCCTGCTGATATTACATACTTTCCTAAATTTCCAGGTTCTTGAACCTAATCTTTATGTAAATTACTGGATATCATTGACTCTAGGTATGAATCTATGCTTTCAATTCCTCATACTGCCTTATAATTTCTATACAACTTGCTGTTTAATTTGTTGTTTGTAAATACATCTATACAGTCAGTTGCCAGACTTTTTGGGTGGAACATGTACATGTCCTGGACAAGGTGGATGTCTTAGGTCTAGCAAAGGTCCATGGAATGATCCTGATATCATGAAGGTAATGTTGCTTTGCTATCTATTGTTTCTGGGTTCCTTTTGTCAGCATTTTGGAAATATTGGGACACTAATAAGTGTTCTGATTTTAAATGGTTCATAGTGTGGAGGCAACTTTTGAGAGACAAATCGCCCGAATGTCCAATGAACAAGAGAATTTAGACTCTTTATGGATAGCAAGTCTCAATCTTCTTGAATTTGAAAAGTATGATTTCACAAACAATTGATGTATATATTATTTACAGCTACAATTATATCCTTTTCTCATCTCCCAGGGACAATGCAGTGATACGTCAACAGCAGAATCTGGGTCAGATCTTGATGATTCTTTTTCTTCAATTTGACAAAGTAGATTCACTTTTCCTCGTTTAGCCCCAGTTCATGAAGAAGTTAGTTCCTAAACCTCAGATATAATTCATTTTTATAACCATTGTTTTTGTTATTTCACACTGTTTTCATGTTATGTGTGTCTCTTGAGCCTTTAATCATTCAAAAGGTTAACTCTTGTGCAGGTCAGAGTATCAGATAACTACTATAGTTGTGATAATAGTGCTCCTGCAACCAAGAAAGTGTTTGAAAGTGATGAATTTCACATCACTCGGGGAACAATCATCGCATAACAATGATACAGGGAATATTGCTTGTGTGGAAAATTCCACAGGTACTGTTAGAGTGAATGAAGTTATAGAAGCATTTGTGTGTTCCTTTTATATATTCTATGTGGAACTTAAGTTGTGCATAAGCCTTGATATCTTTTGAATCTGGAAGTTGGAAACTCACCATAGCTAATTGTTGAAGTTGAGTTTAACTGGTATTACTAGTAAGCATATTAGTATTTTCCTTAACTTCCAGGTTTACACAAATTCTCATTTTTTCTTACAGGGACTGCAGTCAGCAATTGGTTCAGCTTCGTTTAGGAAAATGTGGAGAAAACAAATTTATTATGTGTCTCAAGAGTGGTGATATATTTTATGGAAAGATTAGTATTGTTCTTCCGCAGTTTAAGAATAGAATTTTGGAGAACACAACAATATTTACCCATCTGTTGCCATGGAACACAACAACAATAACCTTACAGCAGCTGGTGAAACACTTTCTGAAAGGGATCATATTCTTCAATGTATGCAACGTCTTGAGAGACTAGAAAAAACGTTTGGGGAACTTAGCCACAAACCTGCAGGCATACCTTTGGAGAAGGAGCACAAGCTTAAAAATTCCGTGGATAGGATTAAATCTGTTGAGTTTGACCTTGAAAAGACTAAGAGGCATACCATTTGTTCATTTATTTTTCCCAAAAGCTAAGTAATGGAAGAAATGGAGATCTCTTCTTAGCGTTAGGACTTTCCTTTGTGTTTTTCTTTTTACAATACACCATTAGATAGTGAGTAAGCATGAACGGAATTTTGTTGGTGAGTTAGTAGTTACTGCCAGACTTTTTGTTTCAAATCCGTTTAATTATATATAAAAACAATCATTGAAATTTGATACCATTTATCATTTTGTAATCTTCCTTATATTTTCTTTCTTTTGTTCTTGTAATTTTTTGCTATGCACATGACATAATGATTAATGAGATTTTGAACTTTACACCTACAAATTGCTCTAACCACTTGCTCGTGCCTAGTTGCTAGCCTCATGAGTTTGGGGATTCTGGGCTTCAATTCCTCAGCAATTCAGCCTACAGTTCTACGAATTGGGATCTGAGGAAGTAGATGCATGCAGCAGCTTTACTCCCACAAGGCAGTGAGCTATTTCTAGGATTTGAACCTGCATTTTTTGTTTGACTAATGGTCCGTTTAGTTGGAAGGAAAGAAAATAAGAGAAGAAAAAAAGTTTAAAATTTGAATTGGAAAGAAAATTGAAAGAATGAAAAATTTTAATTTTTATTTATAAGTCAATTTTCCTCTCTCTTTTTCTTTTACTTTCTATCCGACCAAACAAAACACTTTATTTTTCGTGTTTTCTTTCCTCTCTATTTTCTTTCCTCCCATTTTTTCTTCTCAAACATAAGAGGAAATTTCTTCATAAATAGTCATGGGAGGAAATAAGAAAAAGAAAATACACAAATTAAAATCAACTTTTTAGAGAAACTAAAATCATTTTAGATTCTCCAAAAAACCAATTTTAACTCATGCTTAATTTATTTTAAGTTTACAAAAGAAGTTTGTTTCATTTTGTTCTTCTTACTTTCTTTTTTATAATTATAAGTGTTTATGAAAAAAAGTTATCTAAATATTGTCTTAACTCACAAGAGAGTAATCTTGTGTCCTTGTCATTGTGTCAAGAGTTACTTTCAACAAATTGTGTCTTTGTTCACCAATTAATAATGTATAAATTGAACTTACACATTACATACTTCAACTAATTATAGTGCAAATGTTTATTTAGATTTCCAATGGAATAACCACCTCTCATGTACTGATAAAACTTGAGTCCCCTGTGTATGTTACTGAACAACAATTATTTTTGTAGCAAAGAAGGTTGTTCCGTCGAAAGATTCAAGTTTCGAGCTAGAGTCGTCAACACCTCAGAAGATTAAATTCAGCAGCTAGAAGATTGACCCTTTGTTTCTTTGAATGGAGAAAAAATGAAAAAAAGAATAAAACTAAGTTTGAATTGAATAAGAAAAAGAGGGGAAAATATATTTTTTTTTTAAGTCAAACTTTTCTCCCTTTTTTCTTCAATCAAAAAAATACAGTTTATAAATGTTATCGGTGTTTTTTTCTTTTCTCTCTTCATCAAACATAGGGAAACCTCACTTATTGACCCCAATGAAGACCGATGTGAGGGATTAAGAAAGTTAAGCATAAAGAGTTAGCACATCTAGGGAGACATAGGGATGAGATAGTTCTCTCTGTTATTTTTTTGTGTGTATATATATATATATACATATATTGATCTTATTTGAAGAGTATATAAGCTGGCAAAATTTAGATCTTTTTACCGGAACTTGGTGTCAGAATTTGCTTAGTATACAGCTAGCAACGCTTGGATAAGATGCTCTTCTATTTAGTTTGACGACGTAGAGTCTACAGTGCGAAAGTGAAACTACTTTGCATCGTGGGTTAGTGAATTAAATAATTTTTTAATTTGGTGATGATTAATCTAAACCGTAAGTTTAGTTTTTAAAAAAATTAAGGGTCATGATACAGACATAGCTACCGGTTTGTTACTTGTTCTATGTTTTTAGAACCGTGGAGCACGTCGTTGTTGGAAGTAGTGGCGAGCATAGGTCTTCTCTTCTTCTTCTATGCTCGAGCTCGACTTGGTCACGAATCGACAGAGCGAAAAAAGAGCTCTGAGCATCATCGTCGACGAAATGTCCCTCCCCTTCATCTCCGGCATCGATCTCTCCCTAATCCTCCGCAAGACCGTTGTCGGAACCGACGAAGTCAGTTTCGCATGGTTCCTCGTCTTCATGGGAGTCGTGATTTCCATCACAGCCTTCCTCGTCCTCACGCGTATTCTAATCGAGCTCAAGCTCCTCACTCATCACGTCAGCAGCATCGCCATGGTCGTGGCAACGTTGTTCAACGGCGTCGATGCATGGATCCTCCTCGCCCTCGCCATCATGCTCGCCAGTGACGACGTCAACGGCCACGTTCACAAGAGCCCCTTAGTCTCGCTACAAGTGCTCCTCTCCGGCATGGCCTTTATCGCCTTCATGATGATAATAATTTGGTTAGGAGACTTGACCAAACGATAGTCGTGACCGTATCCTGGCCCTTGATATTTTTAAAAACCAAATGTACAACTCAGATTAATCATCACCAAATTAAAAAATTATTTAAGTCATTAACATACGGTGTAAAAGTAATTTCACTTTCGCACAGTAAACCCCATCTTAGTTTGACAAATAAAGAAGAAACTATCAATTTAACCTACCAGAACATGAACGGAAGGCTCTAGGAAAGGGTTTCTTTTAAGAGACCCAACAACCACGAATGAACTCATGACGTGGCAAGATTTGTAGAAGCAAAGCTTCCAGGCTTATTTTGATGATGCCAAAGACTCAAGTCAAGAATAAGATTCAAGTAAGTTTCAAGAATCAAAGAGTCATTCAATCAAGAATCAAGATTCAAGTAAAGAATCCAGAGAAGACTCAAGATATGCAAGAACCATTAAGATAAGTATAAAAAGGGTTTTTCAAAATATTGAATAGCACAATTTGTCCAAAAGAATTTTTCAAAGAAAAATCTTTTACCAAGAGTTTTTATTCTCTGGTAATCGATTACCAAAAGGCAGTAATCGATTACCAGTGGCCAACATTCTTTTCAAACTGATTTACAAAGCAGTAATCAATTACCATGGACATGTAATCGATTACCAATGTTTTGAACGTTGAGTTTCAAATTTCAAGAGTCACAACTTGTGATAAAATATTTTCAAACTTGTGTAATCGATTACACAACATTTGTATTCAATTACCAGTATTTCTAAACGTTGGTTTTCAAATCTAAACATGAAAAGTCACAACTTTTAAAGTGACTAGTTTTCAAGAGAGTCACAACTTTTAAAGTAACTGGTTTTTAGAAGAATTTGTCAAGAGTCACAACTTTTAAAGTGACTAGTTTTCAAGAAAGTCACAAATTTTAAAGTCACTAGTTTTTCAAGAAAGTCACAACTTTTAAAGTGAATAGATTTGAAGAAATTTCCAAGAGTCACAACTTTTAACATGGTTTCTTCAAGAGCCATCAAATGGCTATAAATACGTGACCATGACACAAATTTCAAAACAGATTTTCATTCTTTCATTCTAAACATCTTTCTAAGAGTTTTTGTTCAATACTTGATTTGTCAAGAAAAGTTCATTGGGCAAAAACTTGTGCTATTTTGTTTTCTTTCTCTCCTCCATTCTTACAAAAAGCTTTTCAAGAGATCGACTCTTGGTGACTGTTTTCAAGAGAAAGTCTTCTTGGTTAATCACTGGACTCAAAAGACTAACTGCTTTTGGGTTCATTGCAAGAAGCAAGATTTGCTTCTTGGTTAAACACTGGACTCAAAAGACTAATCGCTTTTGGGTTCATTGCAGGAAGCGGATTTGCTTCTTGGTTGATCACTAGACTCAAAAGACTAACCGCTTTTAGGTTCATTGCAAGAAGTAGGTATAACTTCTTGGTTGTAATCACTGAACACAAAGGAGGGGATTCCTTTGTGGTTCATTGCTTGTAAAGGATTTTACAAGGATAGTGGAAATCTCAAGCGGGTTGCTTGGGGACTGGATGTAGGCACGGGTTGTAGCCGAGCCAGTATAAATCTGGTTTTGCATTCTCTCTTCCCTTATCTCTTTTACTTTTTGTTGTCTTTACATTTCTGCAAGTTATTTTCCTTCATTTATTATTTCAGTAACTTGTTAACAAAGAAATAATTGAATCTAGGGAATAATTAAAAAGGGAAATTTTCAATTAAGAATAGTCAATGAAATCTTAATTCAACCCCCCCCCTCTTAATATTTCTGAGGCCACTTGTACAACAAGATTAAGCGTGGCTTTTGGTGAATGTTCATAATAATGATAATTATTTTGAATGGAATTATTAATTTTTAAAAATTGATTTTGAATAATTTATGTCTGGGTGTTTTTATTTCAAAATTTAGCTATAAAATTTAATATTTTGATCCAATACAAAAGTTATCTAAAATTATTTTAATTCAATTAATTGTTGATCTAAACTCATTTCTCAGGAAAAAATAATTATGCATTAAGAGTGTAAAATTTTTTACATAAATTGTGACTTTTAAAATAATTATCTTAAAGTAATTCAATCAATAAATTGTGATTGAATAACAGTATAAAATTAAAATTATTTTATATTGTCAGGATATAGATATTAATCTTATTTTTAATATGAAATCTAATAGCTAAAAGTTTACTTAAAATTATGTTGGAAAAGTCTTGGGTGAACACACATTCAACAAAACTAAAAATAGGGTGTTGCTAAGTGCACCCAGCATTTTAAGTGAATGGGCGAAAATGCCCTTCACTTAAAATTTAAAACTTGTACACCCAACACCGTTCACGCATTCCATAGCTTCTTCTTCCCTGTGTCGTTTGCTTTTTTTTGCTCTGTCGTTCTAGTTTCTTCTCCTCCCAGCACTGTTTCCTTTCCTTGGAGGTTCGTTTGTGGTGCATTGGGTGGTCGTTGTCGGCATTGGGGACCTGCAGCTTCGTCTTTTTGTTCCACCATCGAGGTAAGCTTTGCGTCTCCGTTAATGGCTGCATTTTCATTTTTGCTTTTGTGCGTTTGTATGGATCAACATGATCTGTAACTGTTATATGATATGTATAACGCATACAGATCAACATGATCCATATGAGTCATACAGATCAACTTATGAATCATGTGCGTATGACTCATATGGATCAAGTTGATTAGTATAAGTCATATGGATCAAGTTGATCAACATAACTCATATGGATCAAGTTGATTTGTATGAGTCATACGGATCAACTTGATCCGTATGACCTTTTTTAATTCAAATAAGAAAATTAAAAATAGGTATTTATGTTTTGAAAAATGTTTTTAAATAGGTAGTTTATTTGCTAGTTTTGTTTTAAAAATAGGTATTCTTTGTGTTTTAAAAAATAATATGTATGATTGCATGGTGTTATGAAATAGTTATAAATTTTAATAGTAAATATATTAATTTTGTAGTTGTTTATGTTTATTTTATTTCAATGAAAAATAGTCATATATTATTTAATTACTTGTTTGTAAATAGTTTTTATTTATTAGATAAATCAAAAAAATGTTGAATTTAGACCAAAAAATGCATGTGTGTCAAAATTTGCAGATTATGGTTAGAACTAAAGGGTTAGGTCGTGCCTTAGATAGGATTATAGGTAGAGCCTTGGGAAGAAAGGATCATCATCATTCAGATGACGTTCCCCAACGACGAAGGCCTACAGCATCCACGCGTAGGCAACGGGAAGTTGCCCCTATTGCTAAGGATGCTCCTAACGTGACTGAAGATGTGCATGCACATGTTGAAGAAACTATTGATTATGCTGAGGGATTTCCAGGTGGGCCGCGTGACCCATCAGCGCTGACTAACTATGGTGATCATGTTGCAGTCATCGTATGGAATGGAGAGGTATTTAAAATTTTTAATTAAATTTATTTGTTAAGTATTTGTTATCATTTAAAGTTTTCATAATTTTAAGTATTATTCTTATATGTTGTAAAATCATTTAATTTTTTTTCAGGAACGTCCTGAATTGAAGCTATCCTCCCATGGAATGAAGGTTCAGAAATTCGAGAGGCTTGCTCCTAAAATTGAAGGGCTAGTCGTTGCCATAGGATTAAGTCTTTTGATCGCATGTCATGCAATCCTACCCCCCAAGGGCATTGGATAGAAGACTCCAAGAAGATTGGGCCAGAGATGCAAGAGAAGGCCCTAAGGTTCTCATGAGCCTTAGGGTAGATTTTGGGCCCATGGGCTAAATATGAGCCCACTTATCTTTGTACATATTAGATTAGGATTTCATTATTTTTGGGTCTTGTATTTAGGGCTCCATAATATAGATAGGGTACCCTAGAAATGTAGGATTTTTCAGCCCTTGTATTTTAGGGCACCTAGACTAGTTTTTGTATTAGGGGTAGTTTTGTAATTTCACATGTATTAAGTGAATATTTGATGTGTGTGTTGAGAAATAAATTTAATTGAATTGAGAAGCCCAATCCAATTAAATTTTAGAGAGGGAGGTGAACATTTACTTGCTACACCTCCATGCCACATCATATAGTCGCACTTTGTGCATGTCCTTCATGCTTTGCATGCTTCATGATACCTAAGCACACTTAGTGGAGAATCTTGGACTTGATCTTGGATTAGTGGGCTGAACCATAGCTAAAATTCACTAATCATAATTAGTGAATTTTGGCTGGCTCCACAAATTCAATTTCAAATTCAAGTGAAATTTGAATAGAAATTCAAGTTTCCCTCCAATTTTGTGTGACACTTAGGCTATAAATAGAGGTCATGTGTGTGCATTTTTTTCAACTTTGATCATTTGAAAACTAAACTTCAGATTTCAAAGCTCTTTTATGTAGAAGCAAGCTTCATGATGAATCAAGATTGATTCAAGGAGTTTTGATGATAACAAAGATGATGACAAAAAGCTTAAAAGTCAAGATCTTGTCATGATAACAAAGATGATGACATTCAAGAATGAGTTCAAGATTGAGTCAAGAACACTTCAAGGATCAAGAGGAAATTTGATTTCATGAATCAAGAATTAAGTTTCAAGATTCAAGTTCCAAGAATCAAGATCAAGATTCATGACTCAAGATTCAAGAATCAAGAGAAGACTTAATCAAGATAAGTATTAAAAAAACTTTCAAAAACTGAGTAGCACATGAATTTTTCTCAAAACCTTTTACCAAAGATTTTTTACTCTCTGGTAATCGATTACCAGATTATTGTAATCGATTACCAGTAGCAAAATGGTTTTCAAAAAGCTTTCAACTGAATTTACAACGTTCCAATTGATTTCAAAATATTAAAATTGATTACGATGATTTGGTAATCGATTACCAGTGTGTTTGAACGTTGAAATTCAAATTTAATTGTGAAGAGTCACATCCATTCACAAAAAAGTTTTGTGTAATCAATTACACTGATTTGGTAATCGATTGCCAGTAATAGTTTCTGAACAAAATCAAAAAGATGTAACTCTTCCAATAGTTTTCAAGTTTTTCTAAAAGTTATAACTTTTCCAAATGGTTTTTAAGTTTTTCAAAAGGTTATAACTCTTCTAATAGTTTTCTTGACTAGACTTGAAGAGTCTATAAAAGCAAGGCTTTGATTTGCAAACAATAACAATTCTTTTGACAACAAACTTTTGCCAATTGATTTCTAATCTCTTTGAACTTCTTCTTCTTCCTTTGCCAAAAGCTTTCCAAAGTTTTTTGGTTTTCCAAACCTTGAAAATTGTGCTATTCATCTTTTTCATTCCCTTCTCCCTTTGCCAAAAAGAATTCGCCAAGGATTAACTGCCTGAATTCTTTTTGTATCTCTCTTCTCCCTTTTCCAAAAGAACAAAGGACTAACCGCCTGAATTCTTTTGTGTCTCCCTTCTCCCTTGTCAAAGAATTCAAAACGACACAGTCTGATAATTCTTTTGATTCTTCCCTTTCCCATATACAAAATATTTCAAAGGACTAACCGCCTAAGAATTCTTTTGTATCCCCATTCACAAAGTTTTAAAGGTTTAACTGCCTGAGAACTTTGTCTTAACACATTGGAGGGTACATCCTTTGTGGTACAAGTAGAGGGTACATCTACTTGGGTTGTTGACTGAGAACAAGAGAAGGTACATCTCTTGTGGATCAGTTCTAGTGGATGGTACATCCACTAGGTTGTTCAAAGAGAACAAGGGAGGGTACATCCCTTGTGGATCTTTGCTTGTAAAGGAATTTTACAAGGTTGAAAAGAAATCTCAAGGACCGGAGGTCGCTTGGGGACTGGATGTAGGCACGGGTTATTGCCGAACCAGTATAAAAACTCTTGTGTGTTTGTCTCCTTCTTCCCTACTCTTTTAATTTCCGTTGCGCACTTTAATTCTCGCTTTTACTTTTGGTTAAGTTTATTTTTATTCTTCATTTACTTAACAACATAGTAAAAGCCTAAGAAGAGTAAATTTTTACTTAGTAAAGGTTTAGGAATAATTAATTCAACCCCCCCCCCTTCTTAATTATTCTGAGGCCACATGATCCAACATTTTAGAGCACAAAATTTTGTGCTCTTCTTTTCCTCTCCCTTCATTCATCTCCTTCTTCCTCCAAGCTCTTATCCATGGCCTCCTATGGTGTTGAGCTTCTTCTAGACTCATCTTCTCCTTGAAGTGACATCTCTTCTCTCTCTTCCTTCTCCATTCCACTGCCATTCATCTTCTAAGAAGCAAAGGAACCCATTGATGAAGAAGATCCTAGGCCTATAAGCTCAAATGGAGCTTACATCATGTGGTATCAAGAGCATCTTCATCTAGGTGATCTTCTTTTGCTTCCTCTATCTTTTTGTTTAGTCAATTCACTTTAATTTCTTGTTATTCATCTTATTATCCATGTATATCCTCCATTGTCTTGTGGTTTGGTGCTTTATAGAGTAGATTCAAAAAAAAATAAACGGATTAAATCTTAGATCTACACTTGTTCTTGCATTTCTATTGTTCAAATTTTGTAGATCTACTCTTGAATCATGTTTTTGTGTTGATTTTAGGTTCTATCAATTTTCATTCATAATATTCTTGTGCTGAACCTTTAGATCTAAATTTTATTCCAAAATATTGATTAGAAAAAAAAACACAAAAATCTAAGTGTAAATCACTTAATCTATGTTGTCTTAGAGTCATGTTTAGTCATAGTGATTGTCACATTATGTTCTAAGTTTGTGTTGAATTTTTATTTTGTATATTGAATTCTAGATACATTTGTTCATGTATTCTTGTCATTCTTATCCTATCTTTTGAATTTTTAGTCTAATTCATGCATGTTATTTAGTTCATAACATGTTCTAAATCAATTCCTAGAAGTAGTCTTATTGTTGAACTCTTCTTTTTTGTTTTCTATGTTTCCTACGTGATGCCTATGATGAAGTTGAGTTGTGGTGCTGAGTTGTGGCTAGATTTGTGAATCAAATAAGTCTTAAGCTCTCTTGAATTGTGTTATTCAAGATAATTGAGCATAAGCAAACACAAATTGTAACTATCCAAGCCTTAAGCAACATAAACACCACTCTTGATTTCTAGGTTGAAATCGCTGGTGCTGGCAGCTTAAATATACAAACTTGTATAAATTACTGGGAATTGGTCACTACGTTTTTTGAGCTGAAATTTTTTCTTCATTTTCTAGACATCTGGACCAAAATTATAAAAAAAGTGTGAATGTATGTATACATGATTTTGATGATGTCAAAGAAGAATCTAACAAGGCTGCTTCAAATGATAAGCATTTGCTTCAAGAATAATTCAGGATTGCTTCAACAAACAAAGCATTGTTTCAAGATTCACTAAAGACCAAGCCTTGCCTTAAAACAAAGTGTTTTCAAGACATGCAAGGCTCTGGTAATCGATTACCAGGAAGTGTAATCGATTACCAGAAGACAGGGTTGAGAAATAGCTGTTGAAAAAGGTTTTGAATTTGAATTTTCAACATGTAATCGATTACCATATGTCTGTAATCGATTACCAGCAACGAAACTTTGGAAATTCAAATTCAAAAGTCATAACCCTTCAAATTATACTGTGTAATCGATTACGCAAACATTGTAATCGATTACCAGTGAAAAGTTTTCAGAAAATCTGCCAACAGTCACATCTTTTCATTAGATTTGTGAATGGTCATCAAAGGCCTATAAATAGGTGACTTGGGCACGAATTTTAGACAGAGAGTATTTTTGGTCCAAAATGTCTTATCCTCTCAAAAGACAATGAGAGAGATTCCAAAAGAACTTCATTGTCAAATGCTCTCTCAAAAGAAATCCTTGACCAAACACTTGCAAAATCTATAAGGATTCTTACATGATCTTCATTGTAATATTCTTCTCTTGAAGAGAGAATTCTTCTTCCATTCTTCTTATTCAATGAGATTGGTTAAGAGACTATGAGTCTCTTGTTGTAAAGCATCTGAACACAAGGGATGGGTTGTCCCTGTGTGGTTCAGACTTTGTAAAGGATTTTACAAAGATAGTGGAAATCTCAAGTGGGTTGCTTGAGTACTGGACGTAGGCACGGGTTGTGGCCGAACCAGTATAAAACTGTGTTTGCATTCTCTCTTCCCTTATCTTATTTATTTTGTTGCAATCAATTGTGTCTTGCATGTTTAAAGAGCATTGTTAAATTGATTGTTGTTGCTTCTTCTGTATTCTAAGCCTATCCCTCTTAAGATTATTGAGGCCACAAGGTCCAACAAAAAGAACCAAGCGATTTTGATCAAAGGAAAAATAATAAAAATCACACAAGTTGACAGAAAAATCAGTGTCCAGGAAAAAGAAAGTGAAAAGGAAGTGTGCTTGTTGTTTTGGCTCAAAATTCGTTCTATAATTGGTGCCTATTTTATACCAATCCTAGTTCTGAAATTTCAATTGAAAATTATTGTGAAAACAAGTGTCAAAACTAGAGGTTTCTTGAGTCTTTTTTTTTGTTTTTTTACTCTACTCTAGAGTCATTCTAAGTTTCTCTTTGAGTCCTAACTTGCTTTTATGTGCTTTTCATTGCTTTAATTGTTGAATCATCCTTGAAAATTTTTCTTGTTAAAACTCTTTCGGTTTAGCTTTCATCTCATTTTTTGGTCTTTGGTTATTGCTTGTATCTTTGTTTCCTTGTTTGTGAGTTGCCATATAGGGAATTGGAAAGGAGGATTGGTGTCATCCCTTGAAGAATTTGAGTCAGGAAGCAAGGGGAAAACCACCTTAAGAGCTATTGGACTAAGAAGCACTCCAAATTGAATGAATCACCAAAGAGAGAACAACCACCAAAATTGAGGAACTTTTTGTAATTTTATAATTGACAATTTACTTACATTCATTGCTTTCAAATTTTGTAAAAAAAAAAGATCTTTCATTGGAAGTAAATTGAGAGCCTCCTATAGGTCACCCTACTTCCATTTGTGTGTAATAATTTTAGGCAATTTTCCCTTGGATTGTGAGTGTTTTGTTGGGAACCTTAAATGTGGTCATCCAAACACTCTTAGGATTCGCCTAGTTTACATTTCTTGCTTACTTTCAAGGCTTATTTCCTTTACCTTCCATTGTCAAACCGCCTAGATAGCTTACCTTTCACCAATTAGTTTTTACCTTATCTTTCACACCTCTTTTAGTGTTTATTTTGGCTAGTTTCAACCATAGTTTCTTTTACCTTTTGTTTTCAAACCCCCAACAAGAAAGAACCATAACTTAGGAACCAACATGAGTCTTCATTCTTCATCTAGTGTTAATGGTGAGGGTTCTACTCCTAAAGACCCCTTGTATAAGATATTAGATGAGTTGAGATCCCTTAAGTTGTGGAAAGAAAAACAGGAGACAAAAGAAAAAGGTAAAAAAAGAGTGGAAGAAATAAGTCAAGATGAAAGAGAGAAAATAAGAGAGGAAGAAAGAAGAAAAATAATGAAAGAAATAAAAAGCGAAAAACATGCCTCCTATAGTAGTAATGACTCTTGCAAGAGTTTAAGTGAAGAACTTAGTGACAATTATAGAGGGCGCCATAGTTCACATACTAAACATCACTCCCAAAGAAGAGAAAAGGATAGAAGGCCTCAAGAGGTTAACATTAGCCTCTCATATTTTCATGGAAAATATAATGTTGAGGCTTACTTAGATTGGGAAATGAAGGTTGAACAACTCTTTGCTTGCCATCATATTAGTGAAGAGAGAAAAGTTCCATTGGCTACCCTTAGCTTTCAAGGGTATGCCCTCTATTGGTGGACTTCCCTTGTTAGGGAACGAAGGATTCATGGGGATCCTTCAGTAGAGTATTGGAATGATCTTAAGAGTGCCCTTAGGAAGAGGCACATTCCTTCCTACTATGAAAGGGAGCTTATGGACAAACTCCAAAGGCTTAGACAAGGGAGTATGAGTGTTGAAGAATATATACAACAAATGGAACTACTCCTTTTAAGAGCTGGACTTAGGGAGGAGGAAAGAACAAGCATAGCTAGGTTCCTTAGTGGGCTTAATATGGAAGTGAGGGATAATGTTGAACTCCTTCCATATAAGGACCTAGATGAGCTAGTCCAACTTTGTATAAGAGTGGAGAAACAACTTAAAAGAAATTCTTCTTCAAAATCTTATGGCTTTCACTCTTATCCAAGGAATTTTGGGGGCTGCCCCTTCAAAACCCAAGAAAGATAACGGTAAGACCATAAAGAAATCCACCCCTAAGACTAGTTCCCAAGAAAGGACTAGCAACATTAAATGCTTCAAATGTCTTGGGAGAGGTCACATTGCATCTCAATGCCCCACAAAGAAAATCATGATTATGAAGGGTCAAGACATTTATAGTAGTCAAGAGGAGACTACTTCTTCCCCTTCCTCTAGTGGAAGTGAAGATGATGTATGGGGTGAAGAGTCTAGTAAGGAATTCTACCCCATGAAGAAGGTGACCTCTTAATGGTTAGAAGGCTCCTTGGAGGTCAATCTTGTGATCTATCTCAATCCCAAAGAGAGAACATCTTTCATACAAGATGATAAATTTTAGATAAAACTTGTTCTCTCATTGTGGATAGTGGATCTTGTTACAATTTTTGTAGCACAAGATTAGTTTCCAAGTTGAACCTCGCTATCATTCCTCACCAAAAACCTTATAAACTTCAATGGCTCAATGAAAAAAGGGAAATGATAGTTAACCAACATGTGAAAGTACCTTTCTCCATTGGGACATATATGGATGAAGTTAATTGTGATATAGTTCCCATGGAGGCAAGGCATATTCTTTTGGGAAGGCTATGGCAATTAGATAGGAAGATCATTTACAATGGCCTAACTAATGTGATTACCCTCACTCATCTTGGCATTAAATTTGTGTTGCATCCTCAAACACCTTCACAGGTGGCCAAGGATCAACTAACTATGAAAGATAAGAGGGATGAGAAAGAAAAACTAGAAAAACAAAAGAAAAAGAAGGATAGTAAGGCCTTGTCTCCAAAGGCCCAGGGGAAGGAAAAAGAGGAAAATGATTCCTCCAAGAAGATTGTTAAGAAGGAAAATCATTTTGCAACAAAATGTGATATCAAAAGAGCACTTTTTCTTAAACAATCTTTCTACCTTCTCCTATCAATGGAAACATCCCTTAGCACCGCCATACCTCTTGAGCTTGAGGTTATTCCTCAAGTAAAGGAGTTGTTGGATGAGGGTTTGGTTCATAAGAGCTTAAATCCTTGTGCTTTATTGGTGCCCAAAATAAGTATTATGAGGCATCAAATCCCTATGATAGGTGGTATGATGAATGTGTTGAGTGGTGCAACCCTCTTTTGTCAAATCACTCATGCACCCATCATCTTCCTGACTTGTGTACATAAGGACTCATTAGGTAGGTTTGTTCTTATTTTTTGTTTCAATACAAACTTAGGTGCTCATATGGGACACCTAAGGTTTGTCATAATTTTTTGTAGGAATAATCAACATGAAAATAAAGAAAAAGGTATATTTTATTCCATTACTTTTCTTAACTTTTTAATTAGTGATCAAGGGCTTCCCATGGACCCTAAGAGAATAAAGGTCATTCCTGAGTGGCCTACTCCACCAAGTGTAAGGGAAATTTGGGGCTTCAATGACTTAAAAAACTTTTGCAAAAGGTTTGTCCCATATTTTTCTATACTTATAGCACCACTCATTGAGTTGGTGAGTAACTATGTTCTCTCATGGGAAGATGGTCAGGAAAGGGGTTTTCAGTCCTTACCCTACTCAAACATACCTAACATCATTAATACATATGTTTTTATTCTTTTTACAGGTGTTGAGGAAAGAATCCCTGAGTTTCAAGAACCTATGGATTTGAGGTCAAATCCTTTTCAAGGGGGAGGGAATGATGCAATCCTACCCCCCAAGGGCATTGGATAGAAGACTCCAAGAAGATTAGACCAGAGATGCAAGAGAAGGCCCTAAGGTTCTCATGAGCCTTAGGGTAGATTTTGGGTCCATGGGCTAAGTATGAGCCCACTTATCTTTGTACATATTAGATTAGGATTTCATTATTTTTGTGTCTTGCATTTCAGGTTCCATAATGTAGGTAGGGTACCCTAGAAATGTAGGATTTTTCAGCCCTTGTATTTTAGGGCACCTAGACTAGTTTTTGTATTAGGGGTAGTTTTGTAATTTCACATGCATTAAGTGAATATTTGGTGTGTGTGTTGAGAAATAAATTTAATTAAATTGGGAGAAGCCCAATCCAGTTAAATTTTAGAGGGGGAGGTGAGCATTTGCTTGCTACACCTCATTGCCACATCATATAGTCACACTTTGTGCATATCTTTCATGCTTTACATGCTTCATGACACCTAAGCACACTTAGTGGAGAATCTTGGACTTGATCTTGGATTAGTGGGCTGAACCATAGCTAAAATTCACTAATCATAATTAGTGAAATTTTGGCTCCAAAATTTGGCTCCACAAATTTAATTTCAAATTCGAGTGAAATTTGAATAGAAATTCAAATTTCCCTCCAATTTTGTGTGACACTTAGACTATAAATAGAGGTCATGGGTGTGCATTTTTTTCAACTTTGATCATTTGAAAATTAAATTTCAGATTTTAGAGCTCTTTTAGAGTACAAAATTTTGTGCTCTTCTCTTCCTCTCCCTTCATTCATCTCCTTCTTCCTCTAAGCTCTTATCCATGGCCTCCTATGTTGTTGAGCTTCTTCTAGACTCATCTTCTCCTTGAAGTGGTGTCTCCTCTCTCTCTTCCTTCTCCATTCTGTTGTCATTCATCTTCCAAGAAGCAAAGGAACCCATTGATGAAGAAGATCCTAGGCCTACAAGCTCCAATGGAGCTTACATCAGCATGTTCAGTGGACACTAGCGATCGGGGACTTATATTCGTTTTTGTGGAGAGGTGGCATAAGGAAACTAGCAGTTTCCATCTTCCTGTTGGAGAGGTGACCATCACCCTGGATGATGTGGCCTCTCTACTTCATCTTCATATTATAGGCACATTCAACAGCTTTGAGACTTCGCATGTCGACAAAGCGGTGTTGATGTTGGTGGAGTTACTTGAAGTCCCCAAAGAGGAAGCTAGAGCTAAAATAGCACAATGTCATGGGGCATACGTATGCCTATCACGGCTACGAGATATTTATCAGAATAAATGGGAGGCCGAACATTGGACTATTGCAGGTCATGCTTATTTGTTGCATTTGTTAGGTTGCACTCTTTTTTCTAA
Organism: Glycine soja; assembly: GCF_004193775.1. Taxonomy (NCBI): domain Eukaryota; kingdom Viridiplantae; phylum Streptophyta; class Magnoliopsida; order Fabales; family Fabaceae; genus Glycine; species Glycine soja. Next base: position 33,650,868 of record NC_041009.1, on the reverse strand, counting down.
CAAGAATGCAACACATGTTCATGCTGGTTTTTTAGACGCTTTCCGGGACTTTAGTCAGAGTGGAAGCTATGCATGGGTAGCTATCACCCTAGTTCATATGTATGATAATTTGAATGATGCTTGTAAGAGCAGCAACCGACAGCTTGCTGGTTACATCACCCTATTGCAGGTAATTATTGTCAATTATTGTAATTTAATTGTTTTTAAAATGTTATTAATATGTTTTTAATATGTTAATTTGACATTTGTTTTATTTTGATCTAATCTATGTAGTGTTGGATGTATGAGCATTTTCCCTCTGTTGCTGAGTCTTTGACTGATCCAGACTATGCTGAGATGTCACCACGTGCCTGCCGATGGATTTTTATGAAGGCTTCTTCGAAGTCATTACCAGCATCTACGTACTGGAAACGTCTAGATGGACTAACGATTGCTGATGTTTGTTGGATGTTTTACGGTGACCACCATTAGGGGTGGGAATAAGCCAGGCCAGGCCAGGCTTTAAAAGGTCTGAGCCTAGCCTACGATTAATTTTTTAGGCCTGAGCCTGGCCTATAGCCTATCAAAGGCTTTTATTTTGGCTCGGCCTGGCCTTTTTAAAAGTCTGGCCTGGTAGTCTATTTAAAAGCCTATTTAAAAATCTTCTTCACATTAAATCTTTAATATTCCTAGTTGTTTTTATCAACAAAAAAAAAATAACACACCTTCTATAATAGGCTAAACAAGGCCTTAATATATAATTTGCCTTAATTTTTAATCTAACGTTAATTTAGTTGGTAGTCCTAAAAATATATTAATAATATAAACAGAAATCACCAAATGATATAAAATAATCTAAAACGAAAGAAAACCCCATACTTGATATGATAGTATATGATTTTTGTATGGGAACGTAATAAGATATGATATGATATGATTTTTATTTGCTCTAGAATACAGGAACGTAATCACAGAAAAAGAAAAAGGAAACCTAATAGGAATAGAAAAAGGAACTGTTAACAGAAATAGGAAAACTAATAAAAATAATGAAAAATATAAAGGAACACATGACTCATACCTTGTAATTATAGGAATGGAATCTACTAGTTTTTTTAAAAAATAATATTTAATTGTATCCGAAAAATAATATATATATATATATATATATATATATATATATATATATATATATATATATATATATATATATATATATATATATATATATATAGACTGGCCTATCAAGCTTATAAGGCTTTTTAATAAGCCTAAGCCTGGCCTATTTAATTTAATAGGCTTTTAAAAAAGCCTGAGCCTAGCCTTTTAATTAAATAGGCCAGGCCAGGCCAGGCTTTATGTAGGCCAGGTCGTAGGCCCCTGTAGGCCGGCCTAGCCTATTCCCACCCCTAACCACCATGTAGTGCGGGATTTTGATCTGATTTCATGCTTTTCAGGTCATATACGATGGGATCACGTTGTCGTCAAACACCGACCAGAGAGGGATATGCGGAAATCTGGATATGTTCAGACCATTCCTTCAGAGACTACGGGTTCAATGTTATAATTTGAAGATATTAATGACAAGTGGATGCATTTCTCTGACTATCTTGCAGCAGTGGGGTAGATTTATGTTGTGTCAGGTCAATGTGCATCAGATTCATGCACTGGTTTTTCATGATTTCCCATCCATTCATAACACCGACACAACCTATTGATCCGGCCAGACATCCACCTGTGATGCAGAATGACACATATATGGAGCCACATATCCCTCAAGTCCCACTATCACCAGCAGCAACACCGACACAGGCCCCTTCTGATGTGGAGTAGCCTAGACATGCAATCGTAAATAATGTTGCATTAATGTTCTACTAAATGTCATTTAGTTTAATTTTGAAATAATGTAATACTTTACCAGTTGTTTTCAATTCCATATGTGGCTTGCCAAGCAATCGCAGAAAGGTTGGAGCGTTTGCTCAATCTAAGGATAGTCACTACAGGCACAGAAGTACACGAGATCATGGAAGACTGCTTAAGGATCGCTAGGAGTGTCACAGCAGAGGGCAATATTTATGCAGGTCACGACGAAGGGGGCATACGAATTAGCCATAGACGTCATCCATTTTATATTTTAATATTTAGACTATGTTTATAATTTTCTTGTATTTGACAACATTTTCGTTTTCCCAAACATTTTGTAAATGTTAATTTTTTTTTGGTTTATAACTTTTAGACTATGTTTATGCATCTAAATATTAGGGTTAACGTTAAAAAAATATTTTAAATTACGTAACCGTTAAACGTATCAGGTAACCCTAGTAATGACGTGACAGTAAATTCTTAAGTTCTACACCTTAAACAATTAAGTTTAACGTAACAAAGCTACTAACAATTACGTGAATATGAAGCCTAACAATTATATATTAATGTAGGACATTACAAAGTCATTATAAGCTAAATGTTCAGTCTTCAGTTATGTCAACATAGTCTCTTTTCAACATCATCAAGTTTTTGTACTAATGCATTCTACTAATATATGGAGTTGGCCACTGCTTTGCCTGAGGATGACAATTCCTAGACCATAACAATGCTAGAGGCGGTAAAGGACAATGGTCTTTTAAATAAACTTGTTGTACATGCAAAAAAAAAATTACATTATTATAACACAAATGATTGCATAAATTTAAGAATAGGATTATCTTGAATCTACCTGAACAAAATGATTGTCATAGACGTGACCGATACATATTATGCGATGCACAAAAGAATCTTTTGGTGGTTGACTTCTAAGAGGAAAGAACGTCATGCTTTGTTGTAGGGACAACGATACAAGGATTACATTATACCTTGATGCAATGATATATCCCTTCTCGTTATATCCATCCACTTATCCATAGTAACCTGAATCAAACAAATATACACATCACATTTATTTAAAGTTAATTCTTAAAAAACAAAACATAAATTACATATCATGGATAACTCATCAACAAATAGGGACTTCCTTAATTCCTTGAATTTGTCTGTGCCACCAAAGAGCTTGATATAGTCATCTGACCATTTGCCAAGTTCTTTAAGCAAATGGTTGCGCACCAAGGACCAAGAATCTTCACCCATACCTAATAAAGCAACAATTGCACGATATTTACAGTTACCGTCAACTTTGACATCCACAATGTTGTCAATGAAATCGTGTATAAATGGATGAAACTGATCCAACATCGGCATGGTCCTTCTTGGAATGGGCTGGTCAGAAAATGATGCACTACGCTTCACTAAGAATTACTATTTTGCACAAAATGTAAAGCATCAACATACTCCCAGTAAGACGAATCACACTTTGTTGATCTTTGGTTTTTATTCACCGGTTTCTTCTGTGCACCTTTAGTGTTGACCTTTTCTGGAGGAGGACACATAGAGTTTTCATCAGGGTATGCAATTTTCTAAAGTTTACTCTTTAGAGTTACTTTACCATAAACATCAAGTTCCTTAAATCACTTAGATATGGTTTTCATCTCTTTCTTTATGGTCACTTGGGGCTCAGATAACCCTTGGTCTAAAAAACTTAATCTCCTCCAAAACATATGGATTGAATCTAGTGGGATTCTACCAAGAACATATTTAGATAGCTCACATGCACAAGGAAGACCGTGCGTAGTTCTCATGACACACTCACAATGAGAAGGATTCTAGCCAGCATAATGTACATGTTTATACTCAGCAACAATCTGATTTAAGGCATACCTAGAAATCATGCCAAGAAGCCTCTTGTATAAGGTAACTTTAAAAACGTGTCCAACCACATGTGTACTTGTTTCAAAGGATGCTTTAATTTCAGTGTGTTGTTCATGGCATCACGAACACTACATAGGTCTCCAAGACTATTCTGTAATACTCTTTTTAAAGCTCAATGAGGAGATTCAACCCTACATTTGAAATACACAAAAATAATAAACAAATACAATAATTAAAATCCATCAATTCATCAACCCTAATAGAAAAACTTTAACATTTTCATACATGTTTGTTGTTGTATTTTCTAAGTGCATTGTCTTATTCGTCCAGGCTGTAACAAATTTTTCCTTGTGGAGAATTATCCATGTTTCGTTAACATAGTCAACAAACATTGGTCAAGGTGAACAAGCAATTTCAAACTTCTTAAGGCAATCATCGAACTGATGTTCTGAACGACAATCAATCAAACTTCCCCAGGCATCCATCACATACTCCAAAGCATTTTTTTGACCAATTAGGGATTTACATTTTTCCTTGACATTCTTGTCGATGTGAAACCTGCACAACAAGTTTTTACATTCAGGGAATATAGTTTTCATTGCATTCATCAATGTTAGGTCTCTGTTAGTCACAATAACTTCAGGGAGGGCATCACGTCTTAGAAAAAAACCTCGAAACCGTTCTAAAGCCCATACCACATTATTAACACATTCACCCTCTAGATAAGCAAAACCAGCAGAGAATGTCATCATCATTGGTGTGACACCAACAAAGTCAAGTAGTGGGAGCTTGTACCTGTTTGTTTTATAGGTATTATCTATCAAAAACACAAAATTGCATGCATTGCATAACTTCACTGCATCAGGATGACACCAAAAGATATCATGTACCACATCTTCGTCCTTTAATCTATGCCAATGAATATATTAATCTCGTTCAAGAAGCTTCATTAGATGTTGCATTTCAGTATCGCTTCCTCTAATGGAAGAACGATATGCACTTTTTGCATTGTATATTTGTTTGATTGTTGTACAACTATTGGCATTGTGCTCCTTCAACGTTAGCAGAATGGGTTTGATCATTAACTTTGTCATATCAACAATAATTGTCTTTTCATCCTTAGTCAATCGCCCAGTGTATGGATGTCCAACTAATGACTTGGTCAATTCATGATTATAACTCCCACACATCAACTTCATCATCCAACCTTGTCCTCCAACCATTGGTTTCCCACGAAGCTTGAAGGAACACCCACATTTCCTACTCCCAGTATCTCTTCTAACAAAATCTTTCTTCCTAGACCTATATTGACCACTCCTCTCACAACCAATTAACACAAATGAAGTCCTTCATCTAATACCAGTGTTTGTGTCTGACTTCATAATCACTGCCACAAATCCGTTTTCATAAGCAACTGATCGAGCCCACTGCAAAACATCATCTCGAGTAACAAACACCTACAAAGCAACCCACACAATTTTAGTCTTCAAAGGGACATTCATTTTATCAATTTAATAACAATAATGAAGAAAATTACCTGAGAAGTATTGAACGCATCCGAATAATCAACATGTTGTTCATTCACACCACATTCTTATTCCTTTTCATCATCTATATCATTTTCTTCAGACATAATATTGTCATACATCCATTGATCTTTGTCCATCTTAACAACAAATTAAAAATTTCCACATGACAAACATACAACACCTAACCGCACTATACATATAATATCATACAAAAATCAACGTAATCTTTTACTACATACCATTTTATCAACACTACAATTCATAACCATATATATTAAAAACCAAAAACCCTATATCAATCTACATATGAATTATTTCAAATAAACATATAAAAAAATAATATTTATTTACAAATTTACATACAAACATATTTATAATTAAAAAAAATAAAACTTTAAATAATTTTTACAAATTTCAAAATTTGATACCATACGGATCAAGTTGATCCGTATAAACCATATGGATCAACTTGATCCGTATGGTTCATACGGATCAACTTGATCCATATGTTGAAATTAAACATACAGATAGCATGATCCATATAAAATATACAGATCATGTAATTTGTATCTTTAAATTCAACATACGGATCAACTCACTCAGGGAAACCAGCAACACCAACCCGCGTAGCTGGTGTACCTCCGATGACGAACCAACCACTGCAACCACCACCACCCACCGGTAACACTTTCACCTCCACCTAAGCGACACCTCACTCAATGAGAAAAACTAACAGAGCAGAAAGTGAAGCACGCGCAAATGCCACAAACCAGTAAAACCAACTTAATAAAAGAAGAAGAAGACACAGGAGTAATTATGGAATTACCAAAAATTGTTGGGTGCACAAGCGATAATGCCGGTGCACCTAGCATCACCCCTAAAAATAAGATGCCATTTGTCAAGAAAAAAAAGAAAAAACTAGTAAGCCTTCGCAAGATATCTATGTAACCATCACTATATTAGTGGGTCCTATGTCCACTCTTTATTTCTATGCTCATGTACACGCATTTTAACCATGTCCATTCTCTATTCTCAACGAATCACTTTCTTCCTTTCCCTTTTTCAACCCACTCTTTAATATTATTTCTATAAGTTATATTCAATTGAATACTAGTAAGACCCCCTTGTTTAATGAATACCACTACAATTTTTTTTACACAAAAATTGGGCTTAAAAAGGAATACATTGTGTATTTAAACTTTTTTTATCTAAAAATTGTCACATTAGAGATTGAAGTTTTGTGCCATCCTAAGGTTATGACTTAGGAGAATTTGATGACAACAACTTTGATTTTAGAAAATAAAACATTTTTTTTTATAAATTCATACAAAGACGAACTCTTTGTGTCCTTCGTTGAGTCAAAAATTTTGTTAACAAGATTACCATCTTAGGCAGGGCATTGTTTCTAGGAAAAGAAGGTCTGAGTTTGACAACGAAGTTTCAAAAATAAAAAATGAACGAAAGTTTGATTCATCAAGATATTCATAACAAAATATTACAAAAAGAAACAAGCCAAATATAGGTTGGAAAACACGTGGACATTTTTCAAGGATGCATTGTAAGGTTTCAACTTAAGGATAACTTCGTCCATTGATATATAAACCAATATGCCAATAACAAGCTTTTTGTAAAAAGAATTTAAGAAATTAAACATTGGATGCTTTTTATAAAAAGGATTTAGATGCTTCAAATATATATACGCTTAGGTTTAAAAAATAGATGTCTTAGGACTTGTTTGGGGTGGTTTTCAATTATGAGTTTTAAATTTTTTAAAAATAACAACCAATTTTTAGTTTTAGTTTCAAAAAATAAAATAAAAACCAACTTTTAAAATATGATTAGTTTCAAATAAACTCATTTTGAAAGTTTCATATCATATTAAAATTAGTTTAAAAATATTTGTGTAGTGGTGACAACAATGATGATGGTAGTGATGTCAACAACAACGACGATGATAGAGATATTAGTGGTGGTTGTGGTGGTGGTGGTGATAGAGGTGGCATTGGTGGCGGTGGCAATACAAATGGTGGTGCTACAAATTGTAGTGTTGGCAGTGGCAACCAATGATGGCAACTTTGGTGGTGGTAGTGGTGACAGAGGTGATATTAGTGATGGTGGTGGTTGAAGCGACGTTGGTCATGGTTGAGGTGGTGGAGCTGGTATTATTGGTAGTGGTGGTGACAATGAAGGTGATAGTGACTTTAATGGTAGTGGTAGTGATAGCAATGTTGGTGGTGATGGTGATGTTGGTAGTGATGATAATCGCAATGACGATGGTGTTGGTGGTGATGGTGATGTTGATGGTGACGATAATGGCAGTGATGATGGTGTTGGTGGTGGCACCAAGCGGTGGCGGTGGTGGTGCCTGCGACGACATTGGTGGTGATTGTGGTGGTGGTTAAGGTGGCAATGGCAGAGGTGGTACTGTTGGTAGTAATGGTGGTGGTGGTAACAATGACGATGGTAACAACATTGATGATGGTAGCATTATCGATGGTGATGTTAATGGCGACGATGGTGTTGGTGGTGCCACCATGTGGTGGTGGTGGTGGTGACGGAGGTGGCAGTGGTGGTGACAATGATACTGGAAACCACATTAATGGTGGTGGCAATGGTATCCATGCTAGTGGTAATGGTGATGTTGATGGCATGGTGGTGGTGGAGGTGGTAACGGTGTTGGTTGGGCTCGACACTAGTTCAGATTTAGGGAGGAGATGGTGTGATGGTGGTGAGTTGGGTAGGGATGAGAAGGGTTGGGGGCATAGGGAAAGAGAAGAGGGAGGGAGAACTGAGAGGGGTAAGAAAGTCTTTTCTTAGGTTTGTAGGGGCCAATACCAAAGAGGATAGGGACCAATATCAACTCTGATATTATTAGGTTGTGAGCAAAACAGCCCAATAAGAGTTTTAAGGGAAAAGAGGCTTGTGAGCCACAAAACAAGATATACTATAAATCTTCAGAGAATATATATTCATTACCTTTAACGTATTTAATTATGAAAACTCAATTTTGATATCCAAACTCATACTCCCATGTTACTATTAACTAATAATATAAAACATATTCACAACATTTATCGACATATAGATATGAAAAAATAAATAGCAGGGTTTTACAAAGAGGGCGTTCAATTTGTTAACTCGGGATGGAGAGAGTTATCGCTCATGATGGTGATATATTGAAGACAAATGCAAATAATTACTTTTATTGGAAATCAATGATTGAAGATAATCCATACTCAAAGGATTTGTATTGGCCAATAACCAATTAGAAGCAGCTAGACAAAAGGACTAACAAAGATTGGGAGCTTTTGAATCAAAGAGTTGTTGCTATAAATTTGGATTTGTGTTGTTCGATGTTTGTTCAAGTATGTATCAACTTGTACCAATGTATGAGTTATGCATAAAACTTGAATCCATGATTTTAAAGAAGACCTGGTAAAGTTGGAGTACTCAAACAACGATAATATGATCAATCACTAAAACACCTTCAAGGAAATTGTGAATCAATTGATGAAGGTAGAAATAAAAATTAATTATAAATTGTTAGATCTTCTACTCTACAATCCTTTGGCAGAAAGTTAGTACACATTGGTTGTAAAAATCATTCTTTTATTGAAGTTGAAAATGATTTACTATATTTTCATTATTATTACTTAATTTGTTATATTAATATTATTATTTAATTATTTATCATATTATGTGTTATGCTTATTTAAAAAAAATGAGTTAAAATAAAGGTCTAACAAACTAAAACAAATGGAGCAAAACTTAAAAATCATTAGCTATAGAACACAACTTTGAGACGACATAGAACCACACTATTGCCTATTGTAGAAGGTTACAATGTCCAACCTTCTTTGTTGATTAAAAAAAAACAATGTCAAACTCATTGTCAACACAAATCAAACAATGACAATACAACTATGACATTTATTTTCTACACTCTCACTATTATATCCAACACCTCCATTAAATTCCAAAATACAGATTCTGGAATGGGCTTTCCATAATTTAATGGAAGGTGTTGGATGCAATAATGAGTGCAAGATACAATAGCATGTAACTTTGATGTCACACAAATGGGTGTGGGGTTGAAGAGTCACACAACAAAAAAGGGATTATTTTCAAATAGGAAAGACAAAAACTTAGACCCCATTTGGGGTGGTAAAGTTTTTTATCTTCGATTTTAAAATGGAATTTCAAAACGAAGAATGTATTAAACAAAATTGGGGCAAAGTTAATTTTTTTAATTATTTTCAAAACAGTTTTATCTTTATTTGTAAAACAATAAGAACTGGTTTTTGGAGTTTTGTTGTGAGTTTACCCTAAATCTTTATGTTGCTCTCTTGGTCTCTCTCTCTCTCAACAACGCTCTATCAATTGACAGTCTTTCTCTTCGACGGTTCTCTCTCCATGCGGCCTTCTCTCTAGACAGCTTGCTCTCTCAACGCAGTTGTGTTTCTTGTTTGCTCTCCCTCTCTCTCTAATGGTCGTTGCTTGTAGCTGGTTGCCTCCAATCTTCGTAGATCAAACCTTGTCGCCTCCAGACAGTGAAGGGAGTGCAAAGGAGACGAAGAGGTTGCATCAAAGCCAAAAGCGAAGGCTTGCTGGTGGGTCTGCATGTTGTTAGCACGGGATTTGCATCTTTGATTGTGATACCATATGTGCACGACTGCGACAAAAGATCTGCATCTCAGATTTCACAACAAAGAGGTGATGCATATTCATAGATCCAAGTTTTGTTTCATTGGATTTGGGTGTTTTGGAAACCTAACTTCTTTTTTTTTCACCCAACACTCCAAAGATCCTTCAAGCAATTTCATCACTTCTCTAATAATCATTGTTTAGGATGGACAAAAACCTTTATGATGGATGAGTTATTTGTATATGTCCTGATGCTGTTGCTATCTATACCTACATGGTTGGGGGGTTATTGACTGGAATTTTTTTATTGTTGCAGTGAAAATTCCCTTTTCTGTAAGTTTAAGTTGATTATAGATGTTGCATTTTAATTGAAATGGAGATAATAAGAATTTGTAACAGGGTGGAAAAGTTACCCAAAACATTGACTGATGTTCATACATGAATGTTGTAACATTGTTAAATTCCTCCCTTTTTTTATTTGTATAGTAAGGTTCTAGGGGACAAAATTTCGTATTCAATCTAGAAGCCATGTGAAAGGTTCTCTATACAGCAAAAAATAATGCCTATGAAATGCGTTAAAATACAAGCAAATTAAAAATGCCCGTGAAATATTTAATAGAACGGCTAAGAATGAATTAAATTTTTTTGGAATGTTGGTATTGAAATTGAATTTCTTTTTCTAGCAAATCTAACTTGTACTTTGAATCAGATTTGATAATTGAAATTTGGAAGCCATGTAGTTTGTGTTTGGATGTGATAAGAAGGATTCACATATAATATTGTCTTTGGAAGAAAAGAGACGAACAGTATAGGATGAACATAGGAGGCCCTTTTTTAAAAAAATTATATCTTTTTGTGCAACCGACTGTTACCAAAAATAAATTGAAATTGAAAACTCAAAATATAAATTGAATTTAGTTTTTAATAATTTTGAAACTGAAAATAGAAAACCAGTCAAACGGGCCTTAGGCAGTGTATGTTTTAGGAGACGGGGAGAGAATAGAAGGAAAATAATGTTTTATTGTGCCTTAGGCAGTGTATGTTTTAGGAGAGGGGGAGAGAATAGAAGGAAAATAATGTTTTATTGTGATCTCAAACCTTTTACACTATTTTAATTCAAATATTTTTGTTTTTTTTTCATCCCCTAAACTAACTAAACACAACAATAAGGTTTATAGAGGCAGTTCAGATGGGCCTGACCCAAATTTTCCTGCCCTATCGCAACTCACCAAAGATCGTCGATCACAATAGTCTACCTGCAAAATCACAATTTCATAATGAACCCACATCGGCACGATCCTGTGAGCAATTCAGCACAAAACACCATTCGCAACATGTATCATGAGATTCTTAAAGTATGATAACAATCTTAACAACCTTGTTCAATTTCAAATTCATCAAGGCATTCTGGAACTTGGTGAAACCGGACGTGCTACGATTCATGGATGAATTTTATGTCAATGGTATCTTCCCATGGGGAGGTAATGCATCCTTCATTGTTTTAATCCCCAAGGTGCCCAATCCACAGTCGTTGGATGAGTATAGACCGATCTCACTAATTGGTTGCATGTACAAGATAGTGGCCAAACTGCTGGCCAATAGAATGAAGGTCATGCCATTTATAATACATGAAACCCAATCTGCATTTATAGAAGGGAGGCATCTGATACAAAGTGCAATGATAGCTAACGAAGTGGTGGATGAGGCAAAGAGAAGTCAGAAACCGTGTCTAGTCTTCAAAGTAGACTATGAAAAGGCCTATGACTCAGTCTCATGGGAGTTCTTGATCTATATGTTAAGGAGGATGGGCTTCTGCGCCAAATGGATCCAGTGGATAGAGGGATGCTTAAAATCCGCTACTATATCGATACTGATAAATGGTAGCCCCTCGGCGGAATTCTCACCACAAAGGTCTCAGGCAAGGTGATCCACTAGCACCTTTTTTATCCAATATAGTGGCAGAGGCACTGAATGGACTTGTGAGAGAGGCTGTCAAGAGAAATCTGTACCGAGGCTTTTCAGTGGGGTCAAACAGAGTGGAGGTTAGCATCCTTCAATATGCAAATGACACAATTTTCTTTGGGAATGCCTCACAGGGGAATGTCAGGGCGATTAAAGCAATCTTGTGGATTTTTGAGCTTGCATCGAGTCTCAAGATTAATTTTGCAAAAAGTGGTTTTGGTGCATTTGGTATGACGGAAAGATGGAAGTCTGATGCAGCCAGCTGGTTGAATTGTAGCTTGTTGTCCTTCCCTTTTGTCTATTTAGGCATACCTATTGGGGCAAATCCGAGGCGGGTTCAGATGTGGGATCCTATCATCAAAAAGTGTGAGAGGGCATTATCTAAGTGGAAATAAAGACACTTGTCCTTTGCGGGGGAGAGTCACCCTTATCCAATCAGTCCTAAATTCTATTCTTATTTACTTTTCATCTTTTTTCAGGATACCCAAGAAGGTAGAGGATAAGTTAGTCAGCTTGCAACGCAAATTTCTGTGGGGTGGAGGTCCAAATAAAAACAAAATAGCGTGGATCAAATGAGAGATAATATACAGACCAAAAAAAAAAGGAGGCTTGGGCATGAAGGATATAAACATGTTCAATCTTACTCTACTTGGCAAGTGGAGATGGAATTTATTCCAGCATGAGGGACAACTGTGGGCAAGAGTCTTGCAATCCAAATATGGCAGGTGAAGGGGTCTAGATGAAGAACCTGGCAACAATAACGACTCATTATGGTGGAGGGACCTAAAGATAATCTTTCAAGCCTCACAACAGGGCGAGCAGCTCAAAAAAGGGATCATGTGGAAGGTGGGGAGAGGGGACAGGTTTAAATTCTGGGAAGACGAGTGGATACAAGGAGAGGCCTCATTAATCACAAAGTATCCAAGACTGTTTGTAGTCTCCCAACAACAGAACCAAACAATCCAGCAATTTCATTAATCACAAAGTATCCAAGACTGTTTGTAGTCTCCCAACAACAGAACCAAACAATCCAGCAGTTGGGAGATTTTAAGGACAACGAATGGGAGTGGAACTTGTCATGGAGGAGGCCATTGTTTGACAATGAGATAACAATGGCTTCAAATTTCCTAAGAGACATTGAGAGGAACACAATACAGAGAAACATAAGGGATGAGTGGGAGTGGAAGGCAGATCAAAGCGGACAATACACAGTACAGTCAGCTTATAAATTAATGACAAGGGAAGCAATTGAGGGGGAAAGGGATCCAGGATTTGAGGAGTTGTGGAATCTAACGGTGCCAATCAAAGTTGCGGTTTTTGCTTTGAGGCTTCTTGGAGATAAGTTGCCTACTAAAGTAAATTTGTACAAGAGACAAGTAGAGGTTGCGGATAGGAGATGTCCATTTTGTGGAAATATGGAAGAGGAAGCAGGGCATTTGTTTTTCACTACAACAAAATCCTTCCCCATTTGGTGGGAATCATTATCTTGGCTGAATATTTCAGCCGCTCTACCGATTGACCCAAGGCAACACTTTCTCCATCATGGTTCCATACTGGCTGGTGGTACAAGGACTAATAGATGGAAGTGCTAGTGATGGCTATAACTTGAACAATTTGACAGAAGAGAAATAAGATCATCTTCACCAATGAATCCTTTTGACAGCAATAAATTGATTGATGATGCTTCTTTTCTTTTGTGGACATGGTTATCAAATCTGGAGAAAGGCTTTGCAGTACACTTTAATCAATGGTCTACTAATATCAGACAAGGCTTTTTGTATTAGCATTTTAATTCATGGCAGGGTGAAGCCTTTTTGGTTCCTATCCATACTCTATTTTAGTCTGATTTGGAACCAGATTATGGTCATCCAATTATATGTATCTCAAGTACCTCTGGTACTTTTCTCATATATATGAATATAATTATCTTTGCTGATCAAAAAAACAAAAATGAAGAAAAACACTACAATATCGCACTGAAATTCTATCCATCGCAATCACCAACATCAGAGAATGCCCCAAATTAACAAATATCCATAAATTTAAACATTTTTCAGGTAGAATACTAGTATGATTGCCAGTCTAATAAAGCTAAATTAATTTATTTCACTGTCCGTTACCTGCATCAACAAACCCTGGGTCATACTGTAATACGTAATATGCAGATGTTTGACTTTTTTAAAAAAAAAAAGGAATTTGATTCCTGTAAGGATATTTTAAAGTATCTTTATCTTGAGCCAAATCCTGTAATGACTTTTTAAAAACTGCCAATAAAAGGCTTCTTGATCTCAAAATATGTAAACCACACCACACCCACAGGACAGAACCACTTGAACTCAACTCAAGGCAAAAAAAAGTTGAATGGCATTCCAAAACACTCGTCAGAGTTCAACCAAAGCAGAGATCATGCTTAATTTGGGCAGAATTTGACATGTTGACTAAATTTCAAAAAATGAAATTCGAAATTGTCCTGGCAAACTAGTGTTTACAATAAGAATATTGATAAAACATCTAAATAATATATTTATCAAAGCTAACTCCTATATACTGTGCTCAAACCTTAACTCTCTGACATCCCCCGAAACCTGGCAAGTGCTTTTTTATGAATAAGCATCTTGTAACTGTCCCCTGCCTGCACCTCAAGGCTAGGATCCAACTTCTTCTGTTGACTCCCAAGTCCTGCCCTATTTTCTGTGGCTTGTGCCAGGACAGGCTCTATCATTCCACTCCCATCCTTTCCTAGTCCCTGTAATCAAATTATCCATAATACAAGAAACAACCATAATGAAGAAATGTTAGAATCCTTCGGCGGATATGTTGAGAAAATACCAAATTTCCAGGGGTATCCCATCCAATTCTTGAGGTCCAAAATGACTGAAGAAAATAATATATATACGTGTGTGTGTGTGTATTATATACACATATATCTAAACTAGAGGAAAATATTATCTAGGTCTAGGATCAAAGTACTAGCATATCCCTGAAAAGAGGAAATTTGGAATAATATATCAAGCTCTACCAAACAACTTGAATAACAAAAAAATGTAATACGTAAAAACTCATGTAATGAGGAGGAACAAAACGGTACCAATCCTTCCTGCCAGCCCATGTTGCGAAGCATCCGATTACCAACATTGTTTTCGTCAATTGCTTTTTCGGCCGTAATCACCTCAAAAGTATCAAGGTTGGCATCTCCAACTATGCGTCCTCCACCAACCCCAGGAGGGAATGGCATGGGATCACCCTTCCTTGATGCAAAATCTCGATCTTCAAGGATACATATGGTAGAAACAAATATTTTCTCAAAACGTCAATCCACATATCTAAGTTACCAGTGAACCTATTGCCTTGCAAACTTACTATTTAGTTATTTAAAATTTATAAATATTACCCTATTGATACATGAACTTGCTAAAATAACTTTTTAAAACTAACTTTTTGGCCAAGAGATTTAAAAAAAAAAACAGTTCTATTATATTTTAAAAAAATATATACCTAAAACTATAAAAGAATTTACGCACACATTTGATTTCCTGACCAGGAAAATTTCTTCCATTCCCCTTATTAAAAAAAAGAGATTCCCTACACCTTCAGTCATCAAATACAATAACATGTAATACACCAATGCCTTACACCTAACAAAAAACTAAAGCTTCCTCTACTCAAAGAGCCTTTTTCATCAGATAACAGACAGTGTTTTGAAATTAGTAATTAATTACTGTCAAGCAAACACTTTCCTTCACCTCAGCGGTTTTCCAAAAGTACTTTAACTCAAGCAATGAAACCCAATATAAATTAAGTAGTCTTACTTGAATCCCCAATTTCAAGGTCAGCTAAATCATTTCCAACTGAAGATGATGAGCCATACAAACTCCTCCTCTCAGCTGCACGGTCCCTGTAAGTTGTTTGAGGTTGTTCCTTGTGAGTTGAAGCAGATTGAGGCATTTCCGAAAACCTTCTTCGACCACTTCCAACAGTCGCAGATGGTGTATATGAACCCAGGGCAGATACATCTGTTCTAAAGGGAGTAGCAAATGTCTGTGCATCAGCATTCGCTGAAGGTAAACTTGGCATAGATGATGCAACAGATGTAGAACCTGAATAAGTATCTGATTTAACAACCCCTCTTCCTGAGCCCCTTATAACCCCCATCACAGTGCCTCCAAGGCTATTACTAACAGGCCGTGGCTGTGCCCGAGAATCAATAGCAGCAACCTGGGCAAGAGTTGTGTGACTTCCCGGATTAGAAGCATTACTTTCCCTTACCATAGTCTCATTTTTTAACTTATTCTTTGCAGAATGCCCAGAAGAATATGACCTATCATCAGCTGAAACAGAAGGCTGATTGTCTTCCAGAGCCACTCGAGTAGCCTGCCCCTCATGGCTCCTTTGCTTCCACATGGTCAACACATTGTTCATTTTTTTCTTGTTTGCCAGTATACTGCTTTTTGAGGCAAGTTTTATTTCCTTTGATTTTTCTTTCTCTTTCTTCTCTGCAGCTAAAGCAGCAGCTGCTGCAGCCTGTACAGCATCTGCCAATGAAGCTGGCTTCTCAACTGAAGCAACAGTAGTAGCTGGTGCAGAAATGACCTTTTTACTTTCAGAACTATCAGATACCTTAGAAGGTTCAGACTCGTTATTAGACGTTTTATTCTGATTTTGATCAGTGCAAGGTGTGTACTGCTGAGTTTGGTGGTCATATGAATACCAAATCCCATTATTACCATCATAGTAAAGACCTACAAATAACAAGAGTGTAAAAATCCAAAATAAAACAATAAGATAATACAACTTTTGACAAGTATATTAGTGTTTCCGATTCTTAATGCTGGTAAAAAAATAGGCTCAACAAATACTTGCAGGCTCCATAAGCAACATTTCCCAAAGCACAATGCTATGAAGTGTGTGAATATAAGACATGCACCCACGGAAACATAGTAGGTAAACAGGAAATGAACAAAAATTGTAGCCTTATCCCTTCTAACAACTCAATTACACAAGAATAGGAGAGAAGGGCAATACAGGATAAGAAAAAGCTTAAAAATTAACTGATACTACTGCACCAGTAATAAATAGGAGTATAGTTCACTTCAACATGCATGTTTTGGGGACTCTCCAAACTTGCTTTTGGATCATTAGAAAAAAGGCCACATAACAGGGAAAAAAGTCTTGAGAATCTAAGAGCAACATGAGAATTACCTATGCAGCAAACAAAAATGCTTTTGATAAACTTTTAAGATAAACAATACAGGCTTTTCCGACCAACTCAATCAAGATACATACCAGTATTTCCATCATAGTAAAACCCAGAAGCAGCATCATAGTAATAGCCCGATGCTTCATCCCAAACAAAGCCTGATTGTGGAGCACCAACTTCTGGACCAGTAGATTGTTTGGCATCTGGATTGTATTCTTTTGGAGCCCATCCCACAGAATCATACTGAATATTGCAGAAAAGCAAAATCCATATATCAAATTTATGATAACAAATAACTACAGCATATCAGAACTATAATTAAGAACACAAAACTGTAGTAAGAAATACAAAATATTAATGTGGCATATTCAATGAGATTAGAAATAACTCTTGGTGGAAATTCCCCTCTACAATAAAAAAAAAAATCAGTGACAATACACACAGGAAAACACATACGGGAAATTTAATTACCTAGGAGCTGTACACCAAATTAGAAACCAGCTCAGATCAGAGAGAAATATGAAAGCTTTCTATACAAATAAAAATTCCCCTCTACTTCTGTTGTATTTGACAACAATTATTTACTTGAAATTATCAAAGAACTGGTTTTTAATAATGCCTCAATTTTTTTCAGCTTAAGGAAATCAGAACTTCACTATTCAGATTTCTCAATAAGTGATGCAAATGCTTTGGACATTTTTTAAACCAAATTTAAGTATTGCCTAACACATTATGAAGCAAAAAAAAAATTCTGCTAAAAATATCTGAGGCAGAATCCTGTTATTTCCATAAAATGATTTGAAATTGTCAATATTCATCTTAAATAATACAGAATGTCTTTAACCATGTATAAACTACAAATACAAATTCATAATATATATAAGAATAAAACACCTGTTGGGCAAATGTCGCAGCCTCAATAGCAGCAGCTGCAAGACTGCTTGATTGGGAAGTTCCTGATGTTCCTGATCCAGGGCCTAGGATACTTTTTGCATACGCCACTCTTAGAATCTGCCCATTCTTTTCTAGCATAGTTCCATTTGTTGCCTCGAGAGCTTTGGTAGCATCATCGACCTAAAGAAAAATATCTTGCCACATTAATACCTACCCAAACACCTATTAGCAACCAACTTTTCTTGCCAGACTCCCTCCCTTCCCCTCCTTTTTTTTTTCTAGAAAACAAAATAACATAAATGTGAAAATGAACGGTATCAATTGCATAGGACTCCAATGGCAAACACACACAGATAGCTACCACTGAATATATAAATATAATTGTACAAATTTGGGTAAACAACTTATTTAAGCAGTTATTCAACAAGCTCTTATTATATCAGAGCTTAATCATAAGCTTGACCAATAAGCTTCTAGAAATAAGATAAAAAGAACTAATTTTGATAAGCTTTTAGGTGGAGCATATTAAAATAAACTAAGTTCATAGAAAGGTAATAAGACACCTTCATAAGCCCAAATGAGATCTTCTAAACACCCTCTTTATCCATATAACTCTCAAAGTATTACTTAACAAAATTTCAATGAATCCTTCAAATATGGGAACTGTCATTTCAATCAAAGAAACCAACAAAGTCCACCATAAAAAAGCTGTCTTCACTCTTTAGACTGTTTTACAAATTCACTAGAAAATATTTTAGGAAGAAGATATCATCAAATGATGTAAAGCGTGCTAGTTAACTATGCAATGACACAAGCCGTCCAAATGCACCCATTTTAAGATCTTAGTGATCAATGTGTGACAAAGATATTAACCTTTAAAGACCAGGAAGAGAGAGAGTGAAATAGATTCCAGCACAACATGCAACAAGAATTGCTCAATTATTAATCACAAGTTGTACCTACCGAATAAAAGTGTACAAATGCAAATCCCCTTGAGACATGAGTAAACTTGTCTCTCACAAGACGCAGATCCTGTAATAGATAATAACACTACTTAGCATATAAATGGCAACATAAACAAGAACAACCCTGCCCCTCCAATGCATAGGCATAGTAAAAGGATTAGTTAACTAGCTCAACTATTTAGTAACCTAACCTTAATCGGAGCATGTTTGGAAAACTCATAGCGGAGCATTTCCTCATCAGCATTTTCATCCAATCCACGGACAACAAGCACATGAGTTGGACCTGATTGCACATATAGTTAATTACAGAGCATTAATAAAGTCAATGTCAGGTACAGGAGTTATACTTACCTGCCTCTGAACCTTTCTTTCCTATAGCTGCTGAATTTGACAATGAAATATCTGCTGCAGGTGCATCATCAGTTCGTGGCTCATTACACTGTAATAATAAGAATTAAGCATTGAACCAATTCAATATTTGCACATATGTACGCATGCATACTTACACCTCAATTGTAAAAAGGCTGACTACCCTAAATTAATTTGGGCATGATAATCCAAAGCATTAAGCATGAATAAAGTCTACAGATTCAAAAATAGTAATAGAACACAAAAAGGATGTAGTGGAAAAATATGAACCTGATAGCAGGAAGTCCGGCGCGCAAAATTAATGTAGCCACATATAGTACACATCCAATCAGATGGAACCGTAATGCTCTTATAATTATGACCTGATTTCATAGCTCCATCTGGACCAGGACCTCCGGTTGGCTTACTACTGCAACAGATGGTAATATAGACTATTGTAATTTACAGCATCAGGATATAACTTGGAAGTACAGACAATTTGCAAAGCTTTAAAATGAAAAAATACCTATATTCAAAGAAAAGTTTTCTGCCATCCACAACAAGGCCATCATCTCCTAGTTTGTCCATCATTCCTTGTGCAGCTCCCTAATCCATAATATATTACATTCAATACAGCGTTCATCAAATCAAGACATAAATATAGCATTGGAAAATAAACATGATAAATACCATAGAAGGAAAATCAATGAATGCAAATCCACGAGAGACGCCAGAATTTCTCTCCTTTATAACACGAACATGACGGAGGGGACCCCATTCAGCCTAAAATCATATAAATGATGATATCCGTAAGGAAAATAAACATTACCAAAATCTACAAGAGAAAATGATGACACTCAACAAAACAAATTAAGTACCACATACAAGGATTTGGTATAGATCTTCTTCAGTTGTCTTCTGTGAAAGACCTTTCACAACAACAGTTGCAGATGGGGCCTATGAAAACAGCTTTTACATCAAATTGTCTAACAGTAGTAAGATAATCACCTAAAATATAAAAGCACTATTCACCACATACCACAGAATAATGCTCTCGCTGACGTTTATCATCACGATCCCTACGTCTTTCGCTTTTGTCATATCGACTGTCAGAATAGCTATCTGCCTTATAACTTCGACCATGGCTTCGACCTCGAGGGGACCTAGATCTTGGATGGTCATCATGTCCACGAGATTGAGATCGGGAATGAGAATGGGAATGAGACCGGGATCGAGAACGAGAATGGGAACGAGAACGCTCACGTCTCCTATGTGGACTCAGATCTCTTTCCCGACTATGACCTCTCTTATCTCTTTCCCGATCACGTGATTCGCGTTGCCTCCAATTACTATCTCTTCTACTACCTCTTTCATAATCAGAATCATAACTATGTCGACCATGATCATAATCCCTCTCATGGCTATCCTCCCTATGATGATGAGAGGACGCTCGAGACTTGTAGTCATAATCATCATCATATGCATAATCATCACCATGGTCATTTCCAACAAACCTGGCAGGTTTATCATATCCTCGATCACCATAGTTTTCAATGCCAGTATAGCCATCCCGAAACCTTTCATATTCTGGATAGGTGTCAATCTCACGATCCCTGAAACCATCAATCTGATTATACGATTCATGATAGGGCCTCTGAAAACGTCTAGATTCCCTGTCAAGTGCATAATCTTCATCATAACCTCTCCGTTTGGCTTGACTCCAGTGGCCAACAGGAGGTCCAGGTGGCAGATAGGCCTCCCTATCCAAAATGTCACGGTGGAAATTATTTCTCTGGTAAACAGCATCCCTTGGATATCTTTCATCTATAAACCTTCGCTCGTCATAGGAACCACCAACCCTGCCAAAAATATGGGTAAAATGGGAGGAAAGAAATGATAAAATTCAATACTACGCATCAAAATAACTACATTATCCTTATACTCCTATGCCAAACATTATGCATAACAAAACACAAAAGCAGATCTCAGTCATACAATCACACATGAGAAGCAACAAATTAGAAAACAAAAAAAAATCCTCAAAGACACAAACTTTTACCCACAGGTTTCACATTACCATAGCGACGATGATAAGCATGAAGCAGTTCAGTTGCACTCACCGGAAGTTGGGGTCGTGGACGGCGCCGTATCCCTCAAGAGCCTGTGGATTCAAGAGAATAAGCTATGTCAGGAACAAATAATCAATGGTGAGACGAGGGTTAGGCAAATGGAGTCCATATCTGACTGCCCCCACAGCTAGCTTTCTTTCAGAATTCTCCGATAAAAAATCAATCAGATTGAAACCCTAATAGTAGTTTCTTTGAATAATGATCCCCATATATTCCATATAGGTGAATTATTTAAGGAGGAAACCACAATTACGCTGTTATTATCCCAGCCTTGATGCAGAGCATAGCGACCAGGATCCATTTCTTGCCAAGCCCACCACCGTTCCTCTCTCTAGCAATACTGTCTCAAAGTCAAAACCTTTCTCTCTCCCTGTAATATATGCACAAACAGATTCAGTTATATCCACCATGAAACCCTTTACCACCACCTTCTGGGACCCTCTCTTCCAATTCCAACAACAATTACCGTCTTCAAAATCCTCGTTGTATTGTCCCACACATCAACATACCCATCAGCACTATAACTATTTTCGCAATTAATTAAATAAACAATCCAACAATAATTTGCAGAGCAAAAAAAAAAAAAGCCAACAATAATTTTTTTGAAAAAAAAGAGTAAAATTTATCAATCTATCATCGGAAACAAATTCGATTGATCAACCAAACAGCCAAAAAATAAACGAAATTCTCGTTAAAAAGGAACAAAGAAATCGACGGTTAGGGTTTTTACCGATGATTGAGCCGGATCTAGGGTTTTGGTGTCGCGCGGATTGATGAAGGAAAAGACGAAGAGCGCGTGAATGTTGTTAGGGCACTTCGATGATGGAAGGAAGAAGAGGGGTGAATGTGAATTATATGAAGTAGGAGTAGTGGCTGGACGAGACTCTTTCTATGAGTTTTAGATGAATGATGGTCAAAATTCACCACCGATATATAATTAAATTCATAAATCACATTTTTAGCTGAACTTAAAAGGAACTTAAGAATATATTCATAACCACGTGTTTATCTAAACTCTTTTTTTTCTGATTATTTTCTAAACTCTTTTTTTTTTCATAAACCAATCAGGGTTGCAAAAGTCGTAGTGGCTTTTGAACCTTAATCAAGCATCTCAGGTTGAAATCCTAATTCAGTTTTTATGTAGGATGAAATAATTATTTTGAGGGGAAAATACTTATTTTGTGTGTGTTCATAATTTATATCAAAAATTTATTACTTGTTTTAATGGAGACAATTTCGTACTAAAATTATTAAAAAAAACAGCATGAACTTTTATTTAAACTCATTTACTCGTATGTTTGTCAAACCAGTAAGATTGATCTAGAGGTAGGGGATTTGGGATATTATATATGAGGTTCTAAATTTATTAAAAGACTTTTATTATGATTTGTAATTTAGTTTAATGAATTCATAAAATATGAATTCATAAGATTTAGTCACATTAGAGATTTTTAAGATTTTAAAGGATTTTATGAATTTAAAAAAGCATTCGAAATTATTAATAAAGATTTATGAATTTTTCTCACCTAACACTTTAAATAAAACGCATCATCATGTGTAAAGAACATTAGTTACATAATAAATCATTTTTTCCTATCATATTTACAAGTAGTCATAAATATTTATAATCATTTTCATAACAACGATCTCATTAAACCAAAAAATATCCCAACAATTGTTTAAAATTTCATTTATATATTTATCCACTTATAGTCAATTTGTCACACTTGTTAAAACTATACATTTCTCATATTTATATATATCCACATATAAGTACATAATCAAGATATCTTAATTGTACATTCAAAGAATTGGAAATATCTATCATATCACATGTTTCTGGGTATGTTTTCAAAAGAGTAAAAAAAATATGAATGTCTATCCTTTTTAACAAAGAGACAAAGGATTAAATATAATGGGAAAAGAAAAACATGTCAATTGGCAAGAACAAAAAAGAAAAAGAAAATCTCATAAAATCTTAAGAGTTTGAGTGAAATTGTTTGATATGTATTTTCTATTAAAAAATCTCATGAAATTCATTAAAATTCATCTTAAGAAAAAATTCATCAAAATTTGTATACTTTTAAATACCAAAAGATTATTTTTAAATTATAAAGAATCTTAATGGAATATCAACGAACCTTATCGAATTTCTTAAATAAATCCTAAATATTTTTTTACTAAATACCACAAGACTTATCTCTATTATTTAAAAATCTTGATTGAATAGCTCAAGAATTTTTAAAGGAAAAAAATCTTTTAAATTGTTTTAAAATTCTAATTAAATACACACCTTAGTGCGATGATTGTAAAAAAAAAAAAAAAAACTATTGTCGCATGAATATTATAAAATATCTTATACTCTTTTAAAATGCTTTTTTTAGGGGAGGAATTAAAATGCTAAAATACGGTTTAAAATCCTTAGAATTATAATTTTTTTTAGTCTTTTGTAAAAAAAAATTCTTATTTTTATATTTTTGATATTTTCTTAGTATTTTTTTAGTCTTTATTATTAATTCAAATTAGTTTAGTAGTAGAATGACTAATAAAATAAAATATATTAATTAATATAATAAAAATCATTTTAAATTAAGATAATTAGATTATTTTTATGTGTGCAATTTGATTAGATAGTGTATTTATTATTTTATATAAATAAGACTACTACATATAATTACTTATATAATTTATTTTTAATTTTCAATATATTATGAAAAATGATTATTATTGTTTTTTATCTTGATTTTTCATTTCGACTCAATAATTTAATTTTAATATTATATTTTTAAGAATTATATATATATATATATATATATATATATAGAGAGAGAGAGAGAGAGAGAGAGAGAGAGAGAGAGAGAGTTTACTTAGATTGTTATAATTTATTTTTAAAAAATAATACTCTTGTCTTTGGAGACAAAATTGATGCTTATGGAATACTATAAAAATAAATTATATTACAACCATTCAAAATTAATGAATTGAAATATAAAACCATATCTAAATAATATATTAAATGTATTCATAAATGTCTAAATAAATTATAGTTTTTTAAAAGCATACAATGTTAAAAGTAAAATATTGAATTGAAAAGTAAGAACAATATTAAAAGCAATAAAAATTAATGTTTACCTTATTTATATAAACTAACTAAATAGTACCTGTGTGATGTAACGACCCGCCTCGTCGCTACGGTATCTACACTCTAATATTCGATAATTTCAATTTTTATAAAAAGAACTCCCTTAATTTTTTATTATGAAAATAGAAGTGATTTTGTCACAACATAAATTCATCCAACAACACGTCATTACTTAAGTGAATATGCATAATTACATAGAAACAATAATTCAGTACATGTCATACACATAACGAAAATTAAATATGTTCATATATATATATATATATATATATATATATATATATATATATAATTAAAATTCCAGTTTTACATCTTTAACTCAACAAAATAAAACTTAAAAGCCAACTACGGAGGAGTTGATTACAAAACACAACTCTCTCCCAAAATAACGCCAACGTCATCACGTTGGCTCGGCGGCTCCTCACCAGAATCTTACTCCCTACACCTTGCCACTGTCATTCTGCTCCCACGAACAAGGTTCGTGATCATCACAGGTATCAACCACACGATACAAAATCGCAAGGGTGAGTTTATTATAAAAGAACCAATACCAATTCCAAATAACCACAATTAGCAAGGAACATAGGCAAACATGATAAGCATACACAACAATCATTATTCAACACTCATATCCAACAAATATTCATCATTCACATCCAACAATTACTCATCATCCATCCATGGACCCAATCAAGACTGCACAGAATGATGCATGCACCTAACTCAACACTCAGATGCAATGTGGTACGTACCAACAACAACCAAATATTAGGAAATAGCCTAAGCGTGTCTACACGACACTCTCACTTAGGGAACTGTGCTGAGTTTGTCGAGACCACCCGGTTGTGCACGTAACAGCCCCCCTCCCATAGGTGATCAGCCTGGGAGCCCAAAGGTGTTCCCTACCAGGTGACAGCCCCCTAGTACAAAGTACACTTGGCCACAGTTACTCTATTTCCTGTGTCGTATGAGCTATGATCACGGCCAAAGGTAAATGCCAAAGACCATGGACCAATTAAAGCACCTAAGCATCCCCTCAGGAAAGTTTAGATTCTCTAACCACGCTAGTTACCCACGTCTGGGCCATCCGACAAGGTCAGTGCACTCTACCCCCCCATGACATACACTTCATACGACGTATGATCGTGGCCAAAAGCTAGTGCCAAAGACCCTGAAAGGTCAGTGCACAGTGCCCCCCACGAACATACACAACATGCACATGTCAATGCATTTCCAACATCAATCAATAAATCGTATTACCATGTCATTCACAACATAAATATCATCTCATCTCAATGACGTTATCAACAACAACAACAACCTCATTTCATATTCACATATTCATCAATAATAACAATTCATGTTGACATGGTCTTTATTAACAATGCCATCTCAAATCAATATCATCATAATCATCATTATCATCACATATCAATTAAAATCCTCAATAGCAACATCAACAACAATTCAAACAAACACAACAATATCATTTCCACACGCACAGTCTTCAAACAGCCAAAACAATATCATTCATCACAATACATATATATATCGCATCCCATTAGTTAAAACGTAATTTTCTTTGAAGAAAAATCAGCATGCAACAGGGACAGACAGATATCCTCATAGCTAGGTTCCCTGACCCTAACTATGGTGTTACAATGGTAAATTTTATAATAAACTCCTCTTACCTATAGTGAGCTACCCCACGGATTCCTCGTCGCGTCACTTGAAGATTCCTTTTTGTCCTTGCTTGTCGATTCCACACAAGCCTCTACCATGCCAAAACGAAGGAGACTTAGTATGGATTTAAGAAAACAAAGCTAGTAACAGTGCTCTAGGTCAAACACCCACATTACTACATGAAAGAGCTGAGAGTATTTCGGGTTTTACAAAGGAACATAATTTGGAAATTCCGACCACGCCAATGTGACCGGGGTTCAGTGTAGGTTACGAAAATAACATGTATTTCATGAAAGGATAACGTTTACAAAGTCTTTTTCTCTAAGGTTTTTCAAAGGAAGCATAAGACATGCAATGACGGTTGCAAAGTTAGAAAAGATGCAAAGACAAGATGGAACTAACAAGAAACAAGCATAGAATCATGGTTACCTCGAAAGAAAACGAAAGATCAGATTAGGGTTTTCGTTCTCTACCGAAACCGCAAGCCAAGTTGGAAATTCTGCTTCGGTTGAAGGGTTCCTCTCGGTGTGGGTTTTCAATGGAGAACAATGATGGTTTGTGGTGGCTAATGGTGGATGTGGGTGATGGAGAAAGTACTTTGAACTTTAGAAATGGCTTTGGAAGAAAGAAAGAAGAAGAAATGACGTTTTTCCTAAGCTACGCGAGAGCAAAGGCTGAAATGCTTAAATAAGAGATGCTCTCGGGAACGGAAGCTTCTAGCACACTCCAGACATCTTCTCCAAGATCCCAACGGTCTGATCATGGACAAGTGTCTTGTAAAGTTGCAAACCAAATTTCGAGAAGATCCAACGGTTAACGAAGGCTGGGCAGCATTTTTACCGAGGCAGCTTCATGTAGTTTTCTCTAGAAGCTTCATTAAGAGGCTTCCTCCAGAAGCTTCATTAAGAGTCTTCTAGCACACTCCAGACATCTTCTCAAAGATCCCAACGGTCAGATCATGGAAAATTGTCTTGTGAAGTTTAAGACCAAATTTAGAGAAGATCCAACGGTTAATGAAGGCTGGGCAGCGTTTTTACCGAGGCAGCTACATGTAGTTTTCTCTAGAAGCTTCATTAAGAGGCTTCCTCCAGAAGCTTCCTCGTGGCTTCTTTGAGAAGCTTTCTTAACAGGCTTCTTTGAGAAGCTAAATCCTTATCTATCCACACCCCTCTATTAACTAAAATAACTTCCTTAAAATAATTACGGATGGAAATAACGCAACAAATAATCAAACATCAAACATAATTACTAATAATATATAGATATATATATCAGGGTGTTACATGTGATGCATGGATAAATTTGGAAGACAATTTATTTTTATTATATAAAAATATATATTAATAATTTATTATTTTATATTATTGAAAAAATTAAAAATGCTCATAATATAAAGCTTATTTATTAATAAAAAATTATTTTAATACCTCATGCCTTGTATGAGTATTATATTTGTACTTTGCAATTTATAGTAATTTTATATTTATGTACTATAATTGATTTAATTCATTTGATATTTTATTGAAAATAATATATATATATATATATATATATATATATATATATATAAAATCAAATTATTTCGCTTCTAGAGTGCTCAACCGTGTGTTAGAAAGGGATTAAGGGCACATTCCAACTAAGAAAATAAGTGAAATTTGATTTTGCATACCTTGCATTCTCTTTATTCATCACTGATGAACATCTAACTTTTTAATTTAATTATTTGGAGGGAATGATTATGGGGTTGTCACGTGATATCATCTCATAAAAATCAAATCTTCATATAAAAAAAAAATAAAAATATATATATATATATATATATATATATATATATTGTTAGACATTGAACGACTCAAATATCTCTTAAGGTTTTGATGTAAATCAAAATATAAATTTGTGTTAATCAATTTGTTGCATGTAATTCAACTGGTTTGATGATTGGAAGCAACACTAGGTGAGACTTATTCATTAATGGATACCTCATCTACTAGAAACAAAAAGTATTTGTCTAGTCCATCCAAACGCCGATAGGAATATGCACCTTTATTTGAATTATCAATTTATGTTTGCTTATATAATTTTGTTTATAAGGAATAAATCTATGAATCAATATTATATTTCATTTTATGAGTCTAACAACAATACTGAGTTATGAATGATAGATATGAAAAGTTCTAATCCTATCAGACAAAGACGCAAAATATTTGTTTATTCCAAGAAAGAGGATCAAGTTGCACAATGGTCATATTATTCAATTTTGAAAATACTATCCACAATTACGAGTCTCTTTCTATAAATAGAACATAAAAAATTGAATAACAACGCAAACATTGAGTTTAATGTTAGACAAATGACCTCAGATATCTTAAAAAGGGGAATTGAATTAAGATATCACACACTATTTCCTAGTTAAAAATTCTAATTTGATTTTAACCCAAATCTCAAGATTCCTTTTAAAATGAATTCCTAAATAATTATTCAAATTAAACTTACTGAATAAAAGCAATAAGCAATAATAAATAAAAAGAGTTTAAGGGAAGAGAAACTGTAAACTCAGTTTTATACTGGTTCGGCCACACCCTTGTGCCTACGTCCAATCCCCAAGCAACCCGCTTGAGAGTTTCACTAACTTGCAAAAAACTCTTTACAAGTTCTGAACCACACAAGGACAACCCTTCCTTTGTGTTCAGATTACTTTACAACAAGAGACCCTCGGTCTCTTAATCCCTTTTCAGAAGTAAGAATAAGTGAAGAAGAAATCTTTTTTGAAAGAGATAGATTGAATAATGAAGCACTCAAATAATTCCTTATTGAATTGCAAGTGTATTGGCCAAGGAATTTTTAAGAGGATAAGACAATTTTGCTTTTGAGAGGATAAAACTTTTTGTTCTGAAAAACTCTAAGCAAATTCGTGTTCCAAGTCACATATAAATAGACCTTTGATGGTCATTCAAAAACCATTTGAACATATGTGACTCTTGGAAATTATTTTCGGAAAATCTCCTCTGATAATCGATTACAAGACTTGTGTAATCGATTACAGGCTTTAAAATTTGAATTAAAACGTTCAATAATTGTTGGTAATCGATTACCATCCAAGTGTAATCGATTACACATTGTAAAATTTAAATTCAAATTTCTAATAGCTGTTATAAATAGTTTCAACTGCTGGTAATCGATTACAATACTTATGTAATCGATTACATGCTTTCAAAAGTATTCAAAATCATTTTAAAAGCTTTTCAGAAAGTATTTTGGCCACTGATAATCGATTACATCCTTTGGTAATTGATTACCAGAGAATAAATTGTAATAATTTCTGGTCCTAACATTTTGAAAACGGTTATCAATTTTGGAAGCCAAATTGAATGGCTGTTAATGGGTGGTAATGGCCACTAATAAATTGTAACAACCAATAATGAGTGGTAATGACTACTAAATGCATTCTTGATGGTAGAATGCCTATATATAGCACATGGATTTGGTCCCTGAGCTCATCTCTTTCGAATTCAGTCTGATACACCATCTAGAGAAAGAAAGAGAGAGCTTGGAAGAACCAAAAACAAGAAACTCTTCATGGCAATGGTTGGAGGTATGATTTGATTTTATTTTTCGCTTTTTGTTAATAACATGTGTTTCTTTTGTAGTTTGTAACATCACAGGTTAAGGGCCTTGTTTCTTGAAAATAAGATTAGAAATCTGTATTTTGTTTGATTTCCTTAATTTTGGCTTTTGAATCGTGTAAAATGGTGTCCAAATGACTGAAAATCGACCGGGTCTGCATATGGGTCGAGTTTGACCCGCTAGAGGTTGAAGATGATGAATAGTGTTTAAAAAAAATGAACAAAAAATCCTACATTTTGGACTAGTTGGGTGTTGAACCCTTGATTCCAAGAAAGCTATAGTATGTGCAAACCACTAAACTAGTAAAGCTTTTCTAATATGCAATCGTTTTTCATATGTTATATACTCATTCTGCTTTACAGTTTTAGGAATTTTGATTTATTTTATGCATGAATATATTTTGGAAAATTTTATTCTATGCATATATATATGAAATCAAATGCATAATATTATGTTTCAATTATAAAATTATATGAGAATCTTATTCATAGTTATATTGTAACTTGATTTTGAAATGCAAAATACCATTTATTCTCATATAATAAAGTTTTATGTCTAAGTGATCTTTATAATTTTGATTAATTATGGATTAGTCACAACATCTAAATTTGATTAAAATTATATATTAAGTTGGTTAAAGATCATATGAGGAATTAGACATAATATTGTAATTAATTATACTTATATAATCAATTTTATCCCACAAGAATTTTTTATTATATCAGTATAATTAATTGGGATAAAATAACATATTATTTTTCATGATTTACCCACAGGCATCATGATGTATGTATAATTTTTCGATTTTATCATAAAGTAAATATTTACGATAGAAATTAAATTATTTTCATGTTGTACCCATAAAGCATGAATTTGAGCAAGTAATTTGATTATTCTATCATAAGGTTTAATTGTTTCTTATTGAATTAAAAATTTAGCCCACAGGCAATTTTTATGTCGCAAGATTCAATTTTATGGTATGTTTACATTGGTAAAAGATATAGTTAAGATTAATATGTCTCAAATTTTGACATAAGCCTTTGAATTTTGTAGCTTCTCAAACTATTAGTTTTTCTGATATTCAATGTGATGTTCCCAAACTCAAAGGAGATAACTATAAGATATGGAAGGAGAGAATTCTTCTACAATTGGGGTGGATGGACATAGACTATGCTATAAGGAAAGACGAACCACCTGCAATCACTGATGAAAGTAGCTCAGCTGACGTTGCGCTATATGAGCGGTGGGAGCGATCCAACCGGCTCAGCGTGATGTTCATTAAGACCAAAATCTCGGCTGAGATATGTGGTTCTGTTGACTAGCATGAAAAGGTCCGAGACTTGCTTAAGGCCATTGATGACCAATTCATCACTTCAGATAAGACTTTAGCAAGCACCTTGATCATGAAGTTCTCTTCTCTTCGGCTCACCAGTGTGAAAGGTGTGCGTGAGTACATCATGAAAATGCGAGATATTTCAGCTCAACTTAAGAAACTAGAGGTTGATATGTCTGAGTCCTTCCTAGTGCATTTCATTTTGAACACCATTCCGCATGAATATGGGTCGTTTAAGATTTCCTACAACACACATAAAGATAAATGGTCTATCAATGAATTAATGACCATGTGTGTTCAGGAAGAAGAAAGGCTTGTAATGGAGATGGGTGAGAGTGCATAGCTGACTACTGCTTATGGGAAGAACAAAACAATTAAGTCTCAAGCTAATCAGAAGGGGAATGGTAAAATACCACCTCAAGCCGATATTAAGAAGGTGGCAAAGTGTTTCTTTTGCAAGAAGAAGGAACACATGAAGAAGAATTGCCTCGGGTTCCAGAAATGGCTTGAGAAGAAAGGTAAATCAATCTCATTAGTATGTTATGAATCTAATATGGTTAGTGTTAATATTAACACCTGGTGGATTAATTCTGGATCTATTATTCATATTGCAAATTCTTTATAGGGTATGCAAAACCTAAGGAAACCAATGGGAAGTGAGCAAAACATTTTATCAGGCAATAAGCTAGGCCCACATGTGGAGGCCATTGGAACTTGAATTTTGACTTTAAGTAGTGGCTTTATTTTATAATTAAAAAGGACCTTTTATGTACCAAGTTTTTCCTGAAACTTGATTTCTATTTCAAGACTTGTATCGTTTGGATATTCCTTTAATTTCAAAGACACATCATTTGAGTTATTTTATAATTCTGAATGTGTTGGGAATGGTATCTTGTCTGATGGTCTTTATCTTCTTGGTTTACAAAATAGTGCCACTTATAGTTCAATGCATGTTCAAACTAGTATTAAAAGGTGCAATATTAATGAGAATTCCTTTATGTTATGGCACCGGAGATTAAGACATATCTCCATTGAGAGGATTAAAAGGTTAGTGAAAGATGGGGTACTCAATACTCTAGATTTTGCTAACTTTAAGACTTGTGTGGAATGCATTAAGGGTAAGCAGACCAACATGTCAAAGAAAGGTGCTAACAGGAGTTCAAGCATATTAGAAATAATTCATACTGATATTTATTGTCCAGATATGAATGCACATGGTCAGAAATATTTTATCACCTTTATAGATGATTATTCATGATATATGAATGTTTATTTGCTTCATAACAAACACGAAGCATTGGATGCCTTCAAAGTCTTTAAGGCTGAAGTTGAGAACCAATGTGGCAAGCAAATAAAAATAGTGAGATCGGATAGAGGTGGAAAATACTATGGCAGATATACTGAGAATGGACAAGCACCTGGTCCCTTTGCAAAGTTTCTTCAAGAACATGGGATTGTTGCCCAATACACTATGCATGGTTCTCCAAATCAGAATGGTGTGGTAGAAAGAAGGAACCAAACATTATTGGACATGGTGCGGAGTATGCTTAGCAACTCCAATCTTCCTAAATCCTTGTGGGCTGAAGCACTAAAGACGGCAATTTATATATTAAATCGTGTTCCAACCAAGGCTATCCCAAAGACACTTTTTGAGTTGTTTAAAGGTTGGAAACCGAGTTTGAAATATATGCGCGTTTGGGGTTGTCCGTCTGAGGTGAGAATATATAACCCACAAGAGAATAAACTTGACCCGAAGACCATTAGTGGGTATTTCATTGGATATGTCGAAAGGTCTAAAGGTTATAGGTTTTATTGTCCACATCATATTACTAGGATTGTGAAATCAAGAAATGCCAAATTTATTGAAAATGATTTGATCAGTGGGAGTGATTAATTGAGGGACTTAGGTTCTGAGATTGATTATATAGAATTTCAACCTTCCACATCAAATGAAAGATTGGTTGTAATTCATACCCCTCAAGTTCAAAGGGATGATGAACAATACATGATTGACATTCCACAAACTGTTGTTGATAATCCAGTAGATCAAGTTGATCATCAAATTCATGAAAATGATGAACAACCAGTTAAACAACATGATCCCCAAGAAAATGTTGATGCAACATTAAGGAGGTCTACTAGAGTAAGAAAATCAACTATTCCTAGTGATTAGAACCTTGTAGAGATGCCTAATGGGGCAAAGGTCATTGGATGTAAATGGGTCTTTAAGACCAAAAGGGATTCATTAGGCAATATTGAGAGATACAAGGCAAGACTTGTTGCTAAGGGATTTACTCAAAAGAAAGGAATAGATTACAAATAGACTTTTTCTCCAGTATCTAAGAAAGATTCTCTTCGTATAATCTTGGCATTAGTTGCTCATTTTGACCTTGAGTTGCAACAAATGGATGTGAAAACAGCTTTTCTTAATGGTGATTTAGAGGAGGAGGTTTATGTGAAATAACCTGAAGATTTCTCCTCTAATAGTGGTGAGCATTTGGTTTGCAAGCTTAATAAATCTATATATGGTTTAAAACAAGCTTCCCGTCAGTGGTACCTTAAGTTTCATGGGATAATTTCTTCATTTGGTTTTGATGAAAACCCTATGGATCAATGCATATACACAAGGTCAGTGGGAGTAAAATATGTTTCCTTGTTTTATATGTAGATGATATTTTACTTGTAGCCAATGATCGGGGTTTGCTACATGAGGTGAAACAATTTCTCTCTAAGAATTTTGACATGAAGGATATGGGTGATGCATCTTATGTCATCGACATTAAGATTCGTAGAGATAGATCTCGAGGTATTTTGGGTCTATCATAGGAAACCTATATTAACAAAATTCTAGAGAGATTTCGGATGAAAGATTGTTCACCAGGTGTTGCTCCCATTGTGAAGGGTGATAGGTTTAATTTGAACCAATGTCCAAAGAATGACTTTGAGAGGGAACACATGAAAAACATTCCTTATGCTTCAGTTGTTGAAAGCCTCATGTATGCTCAAGTATGCACAAGGCCTGACATTGCTTTTGCAGTTGGAATGTTAGGAAGATATC
Organism: Glycine soja; assembly: GCF_004193775.1. Taxonomy (NCBI): domain Eukaryota; kingdom Viridiplantae; phylum Streptophyta; class Magnoliopsida; order Fabales; family Fabaceae; genus Glycine; species Glycine soja. The sequence goes on along the minus strand of NC_041009.1, from coordinate 33,616,646 downwards.
AGAGTAATCCAGGTATTGACCACTGGAGAACTGCTAAGAAAGTGTTGAGGTACCTTCAAGGGACCAAAGATTACATGCTTATGTATAGACAGACAGACAATCTAGATGTGATTGGTTATTCAAACTCAGACTTTGCTGGTTGTGTTGACTCTCGTAGATCAACATCTGGGTGCATTTTCATGATGGCTGGTGGAGTTATTTCATGGAGGAGTGTTAAGCAGTCTTTGACTGCTACTTCTACCATGGAAGCTGAGTTTGTCTCTTGTTTTGAGGCTACATCACATGGTGTATGGCTTAAAAGTTTCATTTATGGGCTGAAGATAGTTGATACTATTTCAAGGCCTTTAATAATTTTTTGCGATAACTCAGCTGCTGTCTTTATGGCTAAGAATAACAAAAGTGGAAGTCAAAGTAAGCACATCGACATTAAGTACTTAGCCATTAGAGAAAAAGTAAAAGACAAGAAAGTGGTCATTGAGCATATAAGCACTGAGTTGATGATCGTTGATCCTTTAACTAAGGGCATGCCACCGTTTAAATTTAAGGATCATGTAGAAAGAATGGGACTTGGTTCCACTTTATGATTGTATACTTATATGTTAAAATTGAAACTTTTATATTATGATATTTTCTCATATTTGGGTGCACATTGATTTATTTGAGAAAAAATATGTTTTGGACCAAGAATAAACATTGGGTTTATTCATTAAGTTTTATTACCGCTTTGAGTATACTGCTTGGGAAATTAAACGTATTGTAATACATGGATGACATTACTTGTTATAAGAGGAACTATCACTATGATTCGTATATTCATTTCTTAAGAAGATTAAGCATTAAGTCAAAATGTTTGGACCAAGTGGGACAATGTAATAATTTCTGGTCCTAACATTTTGAAAACGCTTGTCAGTTTTGGAAGCCAAATTGAATGGTTGTTAATGGGTGGTAATGACCACTAATGAATTGTAACAACCAATAATGAGTGGTAATGACTACTAAAGGCATTCTTGATGGTAGAATGCCTATATATAGCACATGAATTTGGTCCCTGAGCTCATCCCTTTCGAATTCAGTCTGATACACCATCTAGAGAAAGAAAGAGAGAGAGCTTGGAAGAACCAAAAACAAAAAACTCTTCATGGCAATGGCTGAAGGTATGATTTGATTTTATTTTCCGTATTTTGTTAATAACTTGTGTTTCTTTTGTAGTTTGTAACATCTCATGTTAAAAGGTTTAGTCTAACATAAATCTCTTGTAAAAATATTTTAGCTTAAATTCATTGGTCAAACCTCTTGTTGTTTCAACTTGGAATTCCCTTCCTAAATCCCTAGAGATTATCTTGATCATGTATCTTATATTTCTTGGATTCTTGTCTTGAATTAAACTTGAGAAGCGCATGATCACATAGCATCATCAAAACATCAAAGTCTTTGCTTCTACATTTAAAAGAGTTTGTTTTTTGTGATATAGAAAGTACTTGTGGGAGATTAGAACTTCATTTTAAATTCATTCATTGAGTGTCATGAAAAATCTCTTATTCTATAACAAATTTTTGTTTGTAAAAGTCAGGAGTGACTTAGTGACAAAATAATACTTGAATATTTTTATATTCAAGAGAAGTCTAAGGGTTATGACAACAATGACAGAAAAGAATATTTGTTATAATCAAGTTTGGTTAGTGAAATCATTTACTGGTTGGTGGCGGAGAATTGAACGTAACTCAGATTGACTGAATCAGTATAAAATGAGGTATTTTTACCATTTTTCTTTAGCTTATTAAAATATTTCAAAGTTTATTATTAATACATTCTAAACACAAGATTTTCATTGAAAAATAAATTTTATATATCATTGGACAACAATTCACCTGTACTTAAGAAAACTTATCTTAGTCACTAGACAAAAGTTTTTAAATAAACTTGTTTATTTAATAAAAATCTTTCATTCGAAAAGATTTAATAATTTGAGTAACATATTATTCAACTCTCATTCTAGTATAATTTACTCTCTCTATATATAGTAGAAGCTAATAAAAGAGTTATAAAAAATAAAATAAAAAATAAAATATGATTAATTTTCAATAAAACTATAAAATTAATTTTTATAATATAAATCTGGTAAAGCCAAACAAGCTTGTATAAATTATTTCATTACAATTACTTTTATGGAGATCATTTTAACCTCTTGTAATAAAAATATTGAAATTAAAATTAAGCAAATAAATGAAAAAATGTAAAAAAAAATTTGATGAGTGAAAATTTATGTATTTAGTAACACATTTAAACAATTAAAAGTTAATATAATATTATATTAACATTAATGTGTGTTAAATTTGATCAGATATTTGTGTTCATTATCTGATAAAAAAATCAAGAAAATTTTTTAACAATGAAAATTAGTGTTGTAAAAAAAATAACAAAAGTTAGTAAATATGAATTTAATTATTTGATTTTCAATATTCTCAATTTCAATTAAACATTGATAACATCTTTTAAAGGTTTATAACAATTTTCAGATTATTAAAATTACTTAATATAAAATTACTAATTTACTCGTAATTATTCTCAATTTTAAAGTTTGAATTTCAACAAAGCATATATTAATGTTAAATAACTAAAATTATTAAATTTAAAATTATCAATTTAACTTGTAATATTTCTATTTTCATGAAAGTATTTATAAAATTTTATCTTTTTAACATGATATTATATTTTGAAATTTGGATGAATATCATCATTTTAAAAAAAAATATCTGGACATTTAAAAAGCTAAACCCCATTTAGCCTTCCATTTGCTTGCTCTCTCCTCATCAGTATCCTACTTAGACTATAGTATTTACACGTTCCAATTTCTCAGGAGTACTCACGAAACGAAACAACCTACAGAAGCTGAACTTCAATTCTCTAACCTTAAAGTTACAGATCATAGTATATATGTTTAATTTCACTCTTTTATTTATTAGAATGTTGTTCTTAATATCACAACAACTAGAAGGGGGACTTGACTTTCAAAATGGTAGTAAAGAACCATTGATAATCTCTAAGAATCACGTTTAAATGGTTTCAACTTTCAATCTCTACTGAAACCAACAATAAACCAAAAAACTTTGGTCATGCATCAGACTTGACAGTTACATAACTTGGAAAAAAATAAGAAAATTGAGAAGAAAAAGTTGGTTAGGGTCCCAAACAGAAGAGATTCTACTTTAATGTTCTCAGCTGATTCATAAATTATTGTGCTACTGCTACATATATAATATCACACTATACAATAGAAGCAGAACATGGATTCTTTTTGGTGTTCTAGTTAAAACAAGAAAAATAATTTCAACAAAATGGGAAAGAATATTTCAACATGGCAGTTAGAAAGAACTTAGTAGCTTCCATCACATAGGAAGAGAGTGACAACATGCATTTGAAAAAGGAAAAAGAGAAAAATTAAGAGTGTAACCAGTGACTACTAGCAAGTGGAAAAAGTTCTTTCAGAAAATTTATTGGTAACTAGTACTGAGAAACCTCCCTCATAAGATACCTTCAGAAAAATCCCCATTAATTAGCAAGCTTAGGTCCTGTTACTCTTTTTTATCTCTCAAACAGATTCCTAAAAGCTTAAAACCAAACCATAGAGCATCACAAAGTTTCTCGTTAAAGAGCCCAAGGAAACAAATTAAAATGAATCCGAAACCATAAAATTTTAGTGTTCAGTACCATCACAAAGGATTGTCAGCCAAATCTTCTTTGCTCCCTAGGACTGAATATAGAGTTACCTGCATATAACCACCACAATAAGGAAAAGATCATCTCATTTAAAATCAAAACAATGAAAATAAAATTAAAACAAAATTAAAAAGAAAAGATGAATTAATAGTAGAAACGACTAAAAGTAAACCTTGAGAGGAGGCTTTTCTCCTTCCTTATTGTATTGATATTCAACAACAAATGTCTTTTCTCTTTGTTCTCTCGTTTCCTATATTCATCTTATTTACACTCTCCCTGAGTTTCTATTTAGTGCCCAAAGCATATATGATATACCATTAAATGAAGTCTTCATCAGTAAGACAAAAATGACCTCCTTTGATAATTTTAAATATATAGTTTTTAGTACGTTTTGATTTATTGATTTCTTAGTCCAAATATAGGAAATAAGACAATAGTATGAATAGATCATCATAAAACTCTGACTCTAGTTTGACTAGTGACACCTGTACTATTCTTTAAAATCGGGTATTACTTGATAACACTAAGGAATTTTTTATTTTTTTTTAAAAAGGTGAATCTTACAACTCAATCCAACGACAAATCCAAGAGACACATAAATCTTAATATAGTTTTCTACTTTATAATTTTAACAATGAATATTTCCTTTATATCATATTCTATAAACTTGATATTTGAGGCCTAGCTACTTTATTAATTGTTTATAGCTTTTCTTTTTGGCGAAATTTTTAGGCCTAGCTAATATAGCTAATAAAGTGACTATTTTTAACAATGGGGTGTAATTTTTTTTTGCTATTTTTCAAATGGAGGTAATATTTAAATTATTATTTAAAAGGAGTAAGTCGTAATTGAATTAGAAGTCGTAACATCTGTTGTAACTTTAATTTTTTTTATTAAAGTCGTAAATAATTTTATGACTTTAGTGTAACTTTTTTTTTTACGACTTCAAAGTCGTAAGGTATTTTTTTTTTGCTTTTATAACTTTGAAGTTGTAACTCAAAGCCGTAATTCCTTTTTTTTTCATGCTATTTTTTTGTTTGAATTTTATTTTGTTTTGTTTTCAATTTTTAAAAATAGTAAACAATTTTATTTATTTAATTATTAAATAAATATTTATAATTTTACTTGTTATTAGTTTTATTTAATATGTTGCATATTTTTTATGGTTTTATTTAATATGTTATATATTTTGTTAATTTTTTTATTTAAAATATATTATTTTTTTAATATTATTTTATTTAATATATTTTGTATATTTAAAATTCAGATAATCTTTTAATAATGCCATTGAATTTTATTTTTTTTAAAATGAAATATAAAAGTAACTTTTGGCATAGGATATGAGATGAGAAAATCAAGCAGCAGATTGTTTGGATCAAATTCCCAAGAGTAGATGAACTCAGACCTACAATGAAGAAAAACGGTATGATCATATGACTACCAACATTGCCGAATGTATGAATTATGTTTTGAAGGGAGTCTAAACATTACCTATTAATGCCTTACTCAATGAAACATTTAATAAAATAAATGATTCATTTGTTACGGATGACATGAAAATCATGAATTTAATAAAGGCAGGACATAGGTATTCTGAAGACGTATATGTTATGATGCAAAAAAATCAACGCATTGTTATCTCGCATGTATGTTCGAGAAACAGGGGAATTTGATGTTCAAGAAATTGCAAATATGCAGTTTGGTCGATGAGCAATGACATGCATTGTAATATTGAATGAATGATTGTGTGATTGTGGACAATTTCAAGCACTTTGAATTCATTGCTCGCATGCGATTATAGCGTGTGTTTCTTGCAATTTAAATTATGATGACTTTGTTAACCCTGTATACAAGTTGGAAAATATTTTCAAAGTTTATTAGCATCACTTTCATTCCTTGAAAGTGAAGACAAATGACCTCAATACTTAGGTTCATATTGTATGTCTGATCCTTCGAAACGATGACAGACATCATCTAGAAGGCCAGCTACTACTTGTATACATAATTGGACAAATCAATTTCAAATAGGCCTAAGAAATATTTACTGTGTAGAAGTGAATGACATAATCGTACTAACTGTCCATACAAACAAGTAGATGACTAATATAATTTCTACTTTTTATGTTTCTCTTTAATTTGTATTGTTCATTTTATATTAATGTATTATGTTGTTTTTAATTTAACAACTATTTTCATTACTAAATGATTACATATTGTTAATAGTAAATTCTTTTGCACAAAATAAATAATATTATTTCATAAATTATAACTTAATATTAGTAACAAATTTTTTTAATATTTGGTTTCAAATTTTAGTTTTTAAAATTTAAGTATTTAAAATAAAACAAATATTAAAAAAAATATTAAATGTCATTGAGGTACTTTTATATTTTATTTTTAAAAAAATTCAATAACATTATTAAAAGATTATCTAAATTTTAAATATATCAAATATATTAAATATAACAATATTACAAAAATATGATATATTTTAAATAAAAAAAATTAACAAAATATATAACATATTAAATAAAATCATAAAAAATATACAACATATTAAATAAAACTAATAACAAAGTAAAATTAAAAATATTTATTTAATAATTAAATAAATAAAATTATTTACAATTTTTACAAAATTGAAAACAAAACAAAATAAAATACAAAAAAAAAATAACATGAAAAAAATTACAACATTGAATCATATATATATATATTACAACTTCAGAGTAGTGGAAAAGAAAAAAAAAACTTATATCTTTGAAGTCATAAAAAAAATTACACTAAAATTGTAAAATTATTTTCTATTTTAGTTAAAAAAAATTAAAGTCATAACAGGTGTTACAACTTGAAACTCTAAAGTCGCAACACTGTTATAACTCACCCTCTTTTGAAAAATAATTCAAACACTACTCCCATTTGAAAAATAGTGAAAAAAATTGCACCCCATCGGTAAAAAAAAAAAAAGAAAAAGCCTAATAAAGTAACTTCAAGCATTCGTTACTTCACATGATATAAGAGACAACTTAGATTTATCATTCACTTCGACCAAAACATATACATAAATTCTTAATTCCTTGTCAAAAGCTTTGCGATGGTACTTACCAAGTTCCAAAATCTACAATCTAAACACGGTACTTTATGGGCTTCAATTTCTGTTGTTGACTTTTTATTCAATATGCATACAAGTCTAGTCCAAATCTAACACTATATAGCAAAGCAGAGAATGAGTGATTATAACAACTGATTTAGTACTAAACACTCAATGTAAGCAAATTAGAAGCACTGAAATTCACTCTTTGGAAATCAACTACGAAGCACTCAAATTTAGTACTAAACACTCAAGTCTGTCATGACGGTGTATTACTAGTACAAAGTATAAATAAGTGAATAACATACAAAGCATAGTAAACTAAAAGAGGAAAATTCCATATTAATCATCTATGAACTTTGATATTCTTAACTGACTGTTGAAGATTAGCTTTCCAATAATTTAAGATATTCAATTCACATCTTAACGACAACATTAGCATGCACTTGTAACTGAAAATATTTTCCTTTAACTTGTTTTATTAATTATATTAAATACTAATAGTTTCCTACAATTTCAGCTCTAAAAATGACAAATCCAAGAGACACAAAAATCACATAGATAATGGTGGCAATGGTGTGCACCAGAGGGTATAATAACCCCAAACTTAGAATCATGAAAAACCAAAACAACAAATGAGGGCAAAACCAAATTAGTGGGTGCAATGAGGGTTAAAGAGTCCTTGGGCTTGAACTGTCAATAAAAGGCTGTTATGGATGTTTAGGAAACAGTAAATCTTAGGAATCTATGCAATGATTCCAAGAATTAGAGTGAAATTGTCCAGGAATTCTTATGGGATGAAAGGAATCTGAGCTGAATATTATTAATTATAGAATCAATTGCAATGAGAAGGATTCAAGAATATAATTTTTTTACAATAGCTGTGTAACTTGGCTAACAAATTACCATTTATAGCAAGTAACTAATTAACTAACAACTAGTTACAGAATTTAGTTACAACTACCAAGGCTATATTAGTAATAACATAAGCAATTGCATTTCCCTAACAAAGGCAAGGATCAAATAACATACCACCGTACCAATTTGGACGAAGTGAAAGTAGCGTCGTCGAGGTGGAAGAGCAGAAGTCTTTAGGACACCATTGAGGAGGAGGAGGAGCAAATGCAGAGAAGCCCAACAGGTCGCTGTCGTCAATGAGTCACGGGAACTCCAAGACCGTGTCACTAGTTGCTGTCGATGGTGCTACAGTGATTGAGATTTTGTGACTGTTAGCGTATAGGTTTTGGAGGACGGACTTGTGAGAGAGGTTTTTTTGGTTTTATTTTTATTTTATTTTAATTAATATATTAAAAAATATATTACAATGGGTTATACCCACTCTAATCCTTATGTTAATTATAGTGGGCTAAGTCCACTACTGACAAAAAAAACATAGTTATTTAATTTTAGAAAAGTTAAAAATAAATTATAGTGAGTTAAATCCAATGTAATCCTTATTTTGATTATAATGGATTATGTTTACTATAATTCTTATCCCGTTACCTAACTTTATGGACAACAAACTCATGGCCCACACTAATAGCAAACATTCTTGTAATGTAAGGTATATGTAAAAGGTACTGCAATGCTCAAGTCAGATCTCAAACCAAAGTAATAAATAAATATTTAATGCAATGAATAATGTCTTACATTAGTATTCCTACATTTATTTATACATATTCTAATGGGCCTTGGACCTATGGGTCCTAATACGTCATTAGTGTATTAGATAATATCTTGATAATTACCATTTAAGGTTCTTGTTAATAGCCTTAATAGCCTTTCCATAAGATAATTACATTTTATAGCCTTAACTATGATTTATTACTTTTGGATATTCAGGTACTCGACCTAATTGAGTACCCAAGTACGGTAGACTCCGGGAAATATTTAGGTATTTGACTTGGTCGAGTACTTGAATGCTTTACGTGTGGATTCCTTGTGGGGTACTGGTATGTACTTACATTTGAGTATTCGATAGAGTCGACTAACTAAATATTATAAACTAAGTTGTTACAAATGTTATGTTGATTGTGAAGGTGCTTAAGTATTCAACTGGGTCGAATACTAACACACTTGTAGTTTTTACACACTATGATGTTTAGGTATTCGACAAGACCAGATACCTAAATACTCTCAAGGAATAAATGAGCTTCAATATGTTAAAGGTTCTAAGGGTATATTCAAGTTTTCGGCTAGGCCAAATACGATACAATATAGATACTAAGAAATGTGATAGAATAATATCTTGGCAAGTTCAGTTGAAGGAAAAGGTACACAAGGAGGGTTTTTTTTTCTTAAATACTTTTTAGTCCTTGCAATTCAATATTTTTTTATTTTTCGTTCTTGCAATTTTTTTTGTTTTTAGTCCTTGAAAATTATGTTTGTTTTATTTTTCATCCTTTTAGCGCTTTAAATAACTTTTTTCACTATTCAAAGTGTTATATAAAGTGTGAAAAGACAAAAAAAATGAAACAAACATAATTTGTAAGGACTAAAAATTAAAAAAAATAATTTTGCATGGACGAAATATAAAAAACATACTAAATTGTAAGGATTACAAATATATTTAAACCTTTTTTTCTGGTAACATCTCATGAAATTTGAAGAAAAAATGAAAGGAAAATGAAGTGGCCTTTTTCGCATCTTTCTTGCGATGATATTCTTCCTACTATTTTGCACTTCGTATTCAATTTCATTTTTCTTCATTGGTTACAATTTCAATTGAAAACACCTTTTAAAGGGTATATTGAATTAGGATTTTGAAATACTATTTTGACATATAAAACATGTAAACTTTAAAAGACTTTATAAGAACGTAATGACTTTTAAAAAAGTTTTAAAAGACTTTTATGATTAAGATTTTGTAATTCAGATTTTAATAGATTCACAAAATATGAATTCATAAAATTTGAAAGGACATTATGAATTTTTAAGATTTTAAAGAAATCTATAAATTTATAAAAAAACATTCAAAATTATTGATAAAGATCCATGAATTTTGATCTCCTAACACTTTAAATAAAATTCATCTTATATAAAGAATCATATACCTGTTACAAATGAATTTCTCCTAACATATTTACTAGGATAATAGGTTTATTCGCATTCAAACATCAATCATGCCAATTGTATAAAAGTTATACACAACAATGTTTATCAGTAGTGTGGAAACTTATAGTCATTTCCACTATAACGATCTCACCAAATAAAATACATGTCCAACAATTATTTCAAATCCCATTTATATATTTATCTACTTATAGATGAGTCAATTTTTTATGTTTATTAAAACTATATAAGTTTGTTTTATTAAAATTTCAAGTTATTTAAACAATGTTAGTAATTTTGTATTTTACCAAATTATAGTGTGATTTAAAATATTAATAGGTCGATGAATATTTCTACCTGTGAAATAGTTGAGTCTCTCATTTATAAATTTTATAATAAATTAGAGGTATAAAAATATACCATTAATATATTTTAAAATGAATGTATATTTCTATAATTATAGCTTGGAAAATGTATCTATTACTTTAATATTATATAAAGAATTAAAATATATAATATTAAAGTTTTTATATATTTTTTGCATGAAAAATTTAAATTTATTTATTAAATTATATTTTTTTGTTGGACTCTTCCAACCAAATGTGAATATATCATATTTTTTATATAAATTTATAATTTTTTATGTGGAAGTTTAATTTACCATTGAAAGTAATATACTAACGACTAAACCAAATGAACATTTGGCCACAATCATTAATTTTCTTCTCCTTTTCATGTAATGTTACTTCATAACCGTGCATTAAGAATTATGCTATATTTCTTTCTTTCTTTGCAATGTATTTTTTTTTATTGATAGTCCAAGATCTAGTCGCAGTAAGACAATTTATTGAAAAGTCTATTAAGCACTTGGATGTATCAACTAAATGAAAACAGAAAAGGATTTGAAGCTATCAACTGAAAAATGTATGAATGAGTGACTCAATTTAAATTTCAAAATTAGTTTTGGTTAAGCATAAACAGTTTGGTAGATTTTACTGAGGACCATGAAGGCTAACAGTAAGATATAATATTAAAAAATTTGGACGGATGACATTAAATGATTAAAAATAATATTAAATACGGGATACTAATAGATAAATAGTTTGGCAATTTTGCAGTTTGGTCCTTATATAAATGTAAGAGATGGACTTTTTGTAATTAAGTTTTTGGTTTATTTGAGAAAGTAAAATATGATAGAGACCAATGCAGGAGGTAAGGATGAAGTCTACTCACTACTAGAAAAAAGATGTTTTACGACGGTTAAATTGGGCATATAACGACGGTTTTGAACCGTTGTGTAAATGGACGTCGTAAAATATCAAAAAAATATTACGTCAATTGCAAAAAACCGTCGTTGTAAATTGAATATTTTACGACGATTATTTTATAACCGTCGTAAAAAGTATTTGATATTTAAGACGATTCATTTGGATAACCGTCGTAAAATGACATTCTTTTATGTGGTATACTAAGACGGTTATCCAAATAACCGTCTTAGTATGTCAAGCGGTAATACACTTTCTACGCCGGTTATCTATAATCGTCTTAGTTTCGCACGACATTCTACATCGTTTTGTTAAACAACCATCGTAGATTCTCATCATATCATAAGGCGACTATAAGAACCGTCGTTGTATTCATATTTTTTTTTGGATTTATTTGTATTTATTTATTTGTTCTTTTTTTTTCTCTGGTATCTTTAAATGGCATACATTGATGGACCACAAAAAGTTTCATAATCTTTTTCAAAAATTACTTTTATTTGAAAGTATTTCTAAAAAAAATGTTAACCTAAATGAATATTTAATTGAATAGAAAAATATAAACTGTAAGAATGAAACAACTAATACTCAGAAATATCCATCTCTTAAGCCATGAATAAATGAGGGATTTAATGGTGGTAGAATTTTGTTTACTAATCTACATGATCATACACTGCTAAGAGATTTAAAATATCATGGTCCCATATAAAATTGTTTTGTTTTCCCATTCTCCAGCATCACAATACATGTTAAAATAAACAATAAAAAGACTATATATTTGTCATCTAGCCTGAAAAATCATTAATTAATCTTAACAATGAAATTGCTCCCAAATGCTCCTTAGCATTTAGCTCATAAAAATATATCAGACCTGAGTAACTCTCAATAAGGCAATCATCACCATAGGTCCGAGTACATAGTATTCTTTGAAATCGAGGATCCTTGGCAATCCTGTTATGTATAAAAGGGATAAATAAATACACCCAGATAAGTAGAATTGAATACCAAGAAAGAGACTGGAAACATGATGAACAACTCAATGTCATGATTCATCAATAATGCAGTGTCAGGACAGGAGAATTTAATCAACAAACAGAGTGTGTAAAAATTTTAGGGTCAGGGTCAACCTTTTAGTGTTTACATACACCTTAATACCTATTCTGGTAGGTGCATCACCTGTTCTAGCAAGCATTAGTGGATTGTAACTTCTATATCTATTAGGCATCTTTAATTAATGTCTTTAAAACCTATAAGAGCATGGTAAATGAAAGTTCAAATCACATGAACTGAGGCTCTGTAAATTTAAAAGAAACTAAGCAGACAAAAACTACTGTCAGCATTTCTAATGTCTGCTACAGAAAACATCAGCTCTAAGTATAGTAATAGTATAATCACAAATGTAATAAGCCATGCATCAATATAGCTTACCTTTATTTTTTTAGTTCCCTTTAAAATTAATTTAAGCAATTAAAAAATAAAAATTAATTTATTTCAGTTAAAGATCATCATAAAATGTTACTTTATTATGTTAGAGATTAAAAAAAATAATTTATCAAAATTTAGTGTTTAAAAAAATACAGTTTTAAATTTTAGGACAAGAAAATCACATATCTCAAATTTATGAACTAAAATAATAATTAAGTCGTGATTTTAGATAAAAATAACTTTGTGAATTTTTATTTGGGTTTAAATAAGTTTTAAAGTTATTTATGTTTGATTGTTTTTATTTTAAAAGTTAAAATGTTAGTATAAATAATTTTTTTTTATTCAAGACAATTATCTAAAAGCCGGGCAACAATGGAACGACAGCGACAACAAGCTTCGTGGCTTTTATTTAATGTGAGACTTGTATATGTAGAAATTCACTTAAAAAAGCTGGTATTTGAATGTAATTTTAGATTATATGAATTAATAATAAATGTCATCACAAGTTATCAAGGTAAACCAATTCAAATTAGAACAATAACAAAAAAGAGCTGCGTTCGATTTTTGAAATTAGAGTTTCTAATTATAATTAAATGTGAAGTAAAACTATAAAAGTAAAAAAAGTAAGTTTGTTAAAAGGTCCTAGTCCTAACATATAGTAAAAACTTAATCCCTAACACATCGTAGCAACTCAAAGGGGTCATATTAGTAATATATATATATATATAAAGGAGAATTAAACCATATGTCAGGTATCTACATGACTGAATGCATTGGTAATCAAAGTGTGCATAAGGAAATAATATGAAATATGATAATCAATCCTAAGAGATAATAAGGAAATAGGGAAACTAATTCTACCTAGAGGATAATCAACGATAAAGGAGGGAGTGACATACAAAGCAAATGTCAGGCAAATAACATCTACAAGTGTGGCAAAATCAAGTTGAGCAAAATTTATAAATAAAGAAACTCACAGTAAAGTTCTTTATCATAAAAATTTTATCTGCTATCCTCCACAATAAAAAAATAGCAACATTAACTATAATCAAACCCAAAACCATGTCATTAGCTGTTAGCCCACGGAGCCATCATCTCCTGCAAACAGGAAAAAATATATTATTGAAATTACTATATTGTATGCAAGAGGTATCATCTCCAGCTTAGTTGTGTATTTTTTTTTATAAATTTTTTGATTAATTTTAATTGCAAGTTTATATTTTTTAAAAAGAAATAAAATAAATTTTGATATAATTTATGATTTTCCAATTTTTTAAATTAAAACTGAATTAATTAGATAGAAATTATCATTTATAAAGTATCCAAATTAATCATTCTATGAGTTACCTATATTAATAGTAAACAAATAAATTTATATTTAAAATTGGACTATTTTCTTTTACGTATATCCATTAATTATTAGTGTGTAATTTTGAATACAGTTTGTAATTTTTGAAAGAACACAGTTTGTAATTTTTGAAAGAGGATGTTAAAAAAACCTACTTGTAAGCGCCATTCTCTAGCAAATTGTTATAGTCAGCCCTTTAGTATCATAAACTCCATGTGTATGATCTTGAGAAAGAAAAAACTAATTCTAACCTGGGGATCAACAACCTTTACTACGTCAACTGGAAGGGGCTTCAAACCAAGCATCCTTACTTTATCATATCTTGGTAACTTCAATTTCATACCTGGACACTTTTCAAATAATAAGAAATTACAAAAACCAAAAAAATAATATAACAAGGAGAAAACAAAACTGAATACAGAGAACCACCACCTTCTCTTGTCAATCATACACTTGAGAGAATGACAATCACCATCCCAGATGCCCAGAGTTTTGAATTTTCAACACATCTATTCTCTCATGCTTCCTTAATATTTATTAAATGAACATAGGAAATGCTAAAAAGCAAGCAAAGCCTAAATTTTGAAATGAAAGGAAATTTCTACTTCAAACTAAAGCATTGCTATCATTGCCATAAACCAATAACCCAGTTTTATTGCTATCATTGCCAAAGACTCAACGATGATTATCAGTTAAATAATAGATTTGTGAGAGATTGTTCCCAATGCAAGCAGGATATAGCCATACATGGACACCTCTTATACCTGTTTATAGATCCTAGATGGTAATGAATTGAAGAATTAATTCAGAATTTTTCATGCATCATATCACATGGCTAAATTTAAAATACAATATTAATAGCTTCAAAAAAAATCTCAACATGTTCAACATCAAAAAAGTTTTGCAATTCTATCTGTGCTGAGAGTCATCATAACTAAAAGGCACAGAATCCACTGATACATAACTGATAGTAGACCCTTTCCGAATAAATAAATAGTAAGCAAGCAAGAACAAAAGCACATCATGTATGGAGTTATTTTCTAAAGTGAATAAGAAATTTCACAGTGAATGAATTTTCTTGCATATCAAAATGGCCCGTTTATCTTTGCTGAAAAGTCAATCACCATATATAGCTTACTGGATTTGTAAATATATATATATATTCAAGTAGTTTTCTAAATATCTTAGCAGAGATGTGAACTGAGTTTTCAAAAATATGATGTGATTTAAAATTGGATTAAACCACAATTGAAAAAATCACATCATAAATAGAAGTAATTAGGCATATCACATCTATGGTTTAAATATAAAATATAGAAGGTAAAAGTGCTTCCAATCAATTTTTTATTCTAGAAGAACAATTTAAAACAAAAGCATGGTAATAAAATACAACTAAGATACTTCACTGTACATTTTGGTGGAAAAATTATTAACTTTAGTGGGAATCTCTTTCAAGCATCTCCCTGTTTCCTGATCTTCAAAGCATATTACCATATTCTCTTCAAAAATAAAATACACCAAGTCAGTTAATTTTTATAAATAACCAAATCCTTTCAATTGAACATTGCATTATAAGAAAAATGAAAAATCAATCACACATGCATCAAAGAATCACAGATGGCAATCTTGTTATGAACTGTAGATAAATGGACAACATAAGTATACTGTTTTAACAATTGCACAAGTAGGCATTCAACACAAGACAAAGATTAATTTTTTGGAGCAAATATAGGACCCAAAATGCAGAGAACTTGACTAAGTAAATTTATTAAACAAAAAAGTAACAATGGCTAGTTTGCTGAAAAAAAGGTAAAAATTGAACAATAATTTACAATGATTTCCAGAAAATTAATGGCTTGAAATTCAAAAGCACCAACTAATTGGTATCCTATTGATTTTGAAAAAATTATGTTCATCTAAGAAAGTTTTGACAATGACAAACCTTCATAACTAAATACAAGCCATATTTCATAATATGACTTCATATCTCTTTAATCCTAACTATAATCAAAACGCAATAATGCAATCATAATTCTTCACAATCTTGGTTTATAAAAGATAGTCTATAAAAATCATTAATCACTACTAAAACTAATAAAGTAGTGACTAAATTTGGTACAAGAAATTATTTCCATTACTAATTAGTAACAGAGCTGTTTTATGATATTGAGTTTAACTTTAAAGAAAATAAAAGTGGACCCAGATCGAGGTTAACAATGAAGAGCTAAAAAGGATGAAGATAAAATTTACTGCTTAATCTTATAAATAGAAGGTAATCAAACTATTAAAGAAGTTACACATTTAAGGATGAAGTTATACATTGACAGTAAAAAAATAGTAAGAAACGCTAAGAGTGAAAAAAGAAGGTTATTACCTCTGGAAGAAGTGATGAGAGCGAAATAACTCTGTTCGAGTTCAGACATGGAGGAGCGAGCGTCTTTCCGAAGCAAGAAACACTTAATCTGCTTGTAGCCTTCTTACGCACTTCGAATTTCATCCTTGTTCCGCCGCTTCGTGAGAATATCCTCATGAGACAGTGGGGGAGTGGACGACGTAGGTACGGTTTGCGGAGAGGAAGGGGTTGCTTTGGATTCCGGCGGCGAAGACGGTGGCGGTTCTGGTAAAGGCTTGTAGAGCTTTCGCTTCTTCACAGGCTGTTCCGCTGAAGTCATGGAGGGAGTAGCCTCGGTTTAAGGTGACCTAGAAGCCTCCGTGGGTTTGGTTTCGAAGGTGGATGCGTCTTCTCATCTTCTTGAGAGCCTAGGAAGATGAGACATTGGAATAGGAGAGAGACATTGGAAACACTAGACTGTGCGAAGCAAGGAAAGGAAGAGTCAAATTTTAAATTACTCAGAGTTAAATTCGGGTTTCGCATAAAACCACATTTGTTTTATATTATTTAAAGACGGGTTCGCAAAAACCGTCTTTAAAATATTATTGGTATTTACAAAAATACCACCACCCCCAAACCAAAGCGGTTTTCTACACCCGACTTTGAATCCATGTCGTGGAATGCGCTATTTGTAGTAGTGACTACTACCGTTAAGATATGCATGTAGCCAACATGAGGTGGGTGTCAATGTTGGCCTCGTTGGGAAAAGTTACACTCTAATATTGTAGAGAGGCATCAGTTTACTAGTGCCTATCTCTCCAACACACCGTTGTCTTTATTGGACAATTCTCGTGTCACTTCCTTCCACTCGTAGGCGCTATGATAGCTCCACTTCAACAGGTAAAAGAGACCACTAAGCTCATAAATCCCTAGATCTCAATTTTTTCCCAATTTTTGTCTGTGCTGGATCTGAAATTGTTTTTATTTTTTCCTTTGAATTGCCTCATAAACATTAGGTTGTGATAGATTTCTCGATGTCGTGGTGCAATCCTTGAAGGTTCACAGAGCCATGCAATTCACGCCATGTTCGAAGAGCTCACTGACGTTGACTTCGTCAAGATCGATTTCAACGAATTGCCGGTAATTTTTTATTCCAGATTCCTCTTTCTCTTCTTAATTGATTCCAATTTTTATTTCCGTGAATGATTCTGGACTTCTTTTTTTTTTCTTTTCTGTGTTTGATTATTTTTGGGAATAAGATGTGGCGCAAGAGTTTTCGATGATGTCGACGTTCGTGTTGGTGAAGAAAGGGAAGGAAGTTGACAAGGTTGTGGGCGCAAAGAAGGATGAACTTGAGAGAAGAGTGAGAAACATGATTGCAATCTTAGTTTTATAATCTTGTTGAGAAACATTGAAAAGGTTTTGGGTCTTTCTTAAGAACGAGTCTCATGCACATCACCTTCATGGTTCTCGTTGACGTTTTCCCCTACTTTGTGTTATGGATTTGAATCGTTGGCCATCAAGGACTCTTTTTTTTTTAAATCATTTTCATAGAGTGTATACATGTACATTAAATTGCTTGTATCTTTTAAGGCATTCTTAATCCACAGTAATTACTTTTCTTCATAAAAATTCCTATGCGTTAAATTGGTTGAGGGTTTATTTGAGTTATTTTCTGGGTATTTTGAATAATTTGTAGAGGGCTTTTCTCCAATGATTACTATTTGATTTGTTCATGTTTAATTGGCTTGTTGTGATAAGTTTAACTTTAATCTTCCATGCCCACAAAGCTATATATTATCCGCTTCAGCAAATCGACATTAGATAACAAAATAAAATGACAATGCAATGGAAAAAATGACTGAAGTTATGTTCAAGCTTGTTCTTCATACCACCGGTGATGCTTGTCGTGCCTAATCTATAGTAGCAAGGACCATTTTGCATTTTTTTTTAAAATTGTTTGACACTGTAGCAACCTGTCTCGTGTTTACCTCCAATAAACAGTCATATTTTGGTGGTATACGGGTGGATCATATGTTCAAATGGTCCACCACAGACTTCACCAAATAATTTTGGCTCAATTTAAAATTAAAATCTGTTTAATTCCAATTCAACTACATCTTATTAATCCAATCCATGCTTATATGATTCGAAATTCAAAAAGCTAGCATAAACAGTTAGAATATGTTTTGCGCTAGACAGAATATGATACTGATTTTTCAAACATCTCACATTGGTGAGAGTTCATTCCTGTCTAATTTTCCTATCTATAGCAGCTTACAACATGTTCTAATTATTCAGGTAAAGTTATATTTCTTTCATCAATATAAAACTTTGTATTCAGATTCATACCAGTGTTGGTAGGAACCTTATTACCCGTGCAAGTTGTGCCCTAAACTTTGGGTATCTTTTTTGGATACACAAAGACAAAAGGAAACCAAAAAACACAACTATCTGTTAATCATCCCTCAATGACTATCAGCTAGGAGGTGAGTCATGATTTCTAAAGGAGGTTCAGTCAACAAAGCCCAACCACCACCAATAGTCACGCCCATCCTCGTCAGATCATCCACACAAGCATTCCCTTCACAAAAGGAGTGTTGCACTTGGCATAGCCAATCTCTTCCCATATGGTCCTTTACCTTCTTGACCTCATCTCTGTAGTCATGTAGGGGTCGCATCTCATGATTCACTAGTTGCACCAGTTGTGCTGAATCCGAGTAACATATGACCCACTTGTGTCCTCTCTCGATCCCAAAAAACCTCCAACCCTTGAAGCAACACCATCAACTCCAAAAAGAGGATATCTCCCCCACTAATTTTACCGTGGAGACCCCACAGGAAGGTCCTCGTATGGTCTCTTCAAAGACCCCCAACTCCTGCCACGACTGGGGTTCTGGAAATGGTTCCATCCATATTCAAAGCTACTTCACCAACCTAAGCTTCTCCCATCTCGCTTGTTCCCTAGCCCTCTGGTTCAATTCTAGTCTCTTGAATGCTTCCATTGAGTGGTTCCAAAGAGCTTGGATACGTGTGCGCGCATGTCCTCACTACTTTGTCCAATCTGTCAAACCCACTTGTTCCTTGAGCATTAAATCATCCATAAAATGATGGCCACAATAAACCTCTTAACATTCCTCTCTACCCACTCTGGCACATGCTCCTCATGAGATGGCAACATTGAGACTGAGAAGCCATACTTCCGCCAAATGACTTAGGCATTCATACACCTGAATAAACAATGTAACAAGGTCTCCGCCTACTGATCACCCCTCGGGCACTCATCTGCCTCGCACTGGGACTGCCTTCCAACTCACCTGCCAGACGAAAAATTGGATGGATGCTGGGACCTCTACCAGGGAGATATATTTTGCATTTCTGAATTGCAAGAGGAGATCTACTTGTTTAAGCAGGGAGATCTCTCAGTTACAAAGTATTTTACTTATTTCAAATGCTTATGGTAAGAATTAAATAATTTGCGTCCCATACCATCTTGCACTTGTGAGGTTCCATGTGTTTGTGAATTGGTTCCAAAGATTAGACGGTATAGAGAAAATCATCAAGTGATCAGGTTATTGAAGGGACTCAATGAACAATATTCAGCTGTGAGCCTAAATCATGTTCATACAACCACTCCCCAGTCCCCAACATTAGTACAATGTTTTATTTTCTAATTCAGCAAGAAACACAATTATGTGGTCCAATTGATGGATCTTTAATGGAGGTAGAGAAAGGTCCAAAGGTAGAGGAGGCAGAAATCATAGTCAGTTCAATGGAGGTAGAGGCAATTACATGTGAAGAGGCCAAAGTACAAAAGTTTGCTCATACTGTTAAAACATGCTACAAGAAGCATGGATATCCTTCCTCAATTCAAAAAGGGGAGTGCAGTGAACAATTTTGTTAATCCAGGAGATTCCATGTCGGATGATGATTAAAGTGTTGATTCTATGGTTTCTCAAAAAGAAAACACAGACAATGAATGCAGGAGTTACTTTGACTACAGAACAACATAATGCATTGTTGGCATTGTTGTAGAATGTAAATCAAGGTCACAGCACCAATCAAATAATTTTCCTTCCTCGACATTCAGGTATAATAACCTGTAGGCTATAGCTTATCCAATTTATCTAAACCAAATTCTTGGATACTTGATACTGGAGCCCAGATCATGTGACTCATTCCCTTGACCAATTTCAGAGTTACACGAAAATCAAAACCATACAAATAAGACTACCTGATAATACCTGTGTCATTACAATTGTGTATGATTGTAGTCGGCATACATGGTTATTTCTTTGCAAACCTCATTCAAATACAATTTAATAGAAAAATAAAATGTATCAGATCAGATAATGGAAAACAATTTATACTTAAATGATTTCTTTGCATCTAAGGGTGTTGTTCATCAAACATCTTGTGGAAACACCACAACAAAATGGAATCATAGAAAGGAAACATCAACGTATTTTAACCATAGCAAGAGCACTCGTTTTCTTTCATTGAACTCTAATTTTAATAGAGTTATTTAATCATTTACTAGAAGCAATTAAATTTGACAAGAAAATGTATAACTACCAGGTATCAACTACAGTTTATGAATATAACTATAACTACAACTATATATATATATATATATATATATATATATATATATATATATATATATATATATATATATATATATCCATACAAAGTTCATCTCATCCACGTATATCATGCTATCCTCATATAGGTAAGATAAGTATTCCTTGATATAAAGGGGACATGAAAAAATTGAAATGTAAAACAACAGTAAATCATAAAAAGAAATTTTTATTATTCTCAAACCATTCAACCAAAGTATGGATAGTAGTCTTTAGTTACAGGTCAATGAGGATGAAACATGTTCTTCGTTCCTAATTCCTAATTTAGATCGTATAAAGATGAAGTCACATTAAAACAGTAGAAATCTAGCAATTACATGGTAAAACCCACCTAGAAGTAATTCTGCAGTGTGAACAACTAAACCACCAACGGTCCCAATACAGAGGAACAAGGATGAAAATATTCAGTCAATAACTCAATTAATTTATTTCCAAAAGACCAATAATAAAACATCATGGGGGACTAGACAAAAATGCATGTCAAGGCAAGGTGATCCTACACGAAAGAAGCCCCTAAAATTTACAAGCATGATGAAGAGAGCATAAAGAGGGAACAACATCCCACAAAAGATCAATTCCCGTGTTCAATGTTGTGAAGTCAATTGTTAAAATATCTATATCTGTCCATTTGACTAGGCATATTGTGCAAAAACTGCTGCACAACAAGTTCCAACTCATTTTGTTGATGACCATTGTTAAAATTTTTATATCTATCTATTTGATGAAATGAATTATGTAGGTTGAACTGGTGCATATATTGTTCATGTTGTATTTCATGTGGTTGCATTGCAAAATTTGGTGGAGGAGAAACCCAATTATGTTGATCAATGCAGGGAGTAACAATCATGTTAATGTCCTCTAAGGTTATGGCATGGATGCTTCTCCTTTTTGATGCAATCTTACCCACAAGGGCATTGGATATAAGACTTCAAGAAGAATGGGGTAGATATGCAGGAGAAGACCCTAGGGTTCTCATGAGCCTTAGAGTAGATTTTGAACCCATGGTAAGTATGAGTCTACTTTTCTTTCTAAATATTAGAATAATTTTTCCTTTTTTTAGGCCTTGTATTTTGGCCATTCTAGTAGTATAGGGTTTTAGCCTTGTATTTCAGGGCATTTTGAGTAGTCTTTATAGTAGGGATTTTTTTTTGTATTTTAGTGTATTTTGACATGGGTGTTGAAGGGGTGTGTGTAGTTTTCCATCCTTTGGTATATTCGTGGAATATTCCTTGACATATTCTTGTGGCATATTCCTTTCTCATGTGCTAGAGTCACACCTTTCATTCTTGTGGCATTTAAAGGGAATATGCTAAGTTGCCTTTGGCATATTCTTAGAATATTTTAAGATACCTTTGACATATTATTAGAATATTTTAAGATGCCTTTGGCATATCCTTGAAATATTCCTCTTAGATTAAGATGAAATGAAAATGAATTTCATTTAGTTAGTGACCTAGACTATAAATAGAAACATGTGTAACACTTGTCACAACTTTGATGAATGAGAATCTTTTGAGGCACACTTCAAAGTTCAACTTCTCTCTCTTTCTTCCTTCAACTTTCTACGCTACTTTCTCTCTCTCCCTCATTCTCTTCCTCCATTGAATCTTCCTCTCTAAGCTTCTTATCCAAGATACTCTCTTGGTGGTGAAGCTTCTCCTTCCATGGCTTATTCCCTAGTAGATGGTGCCTTCTCTCACCTCTTCTCCTTTATCTTCTATTGTATCTCTATGTTGGAAAATCATCATTGAAGGACCTCATTGAAGCTCAAAGATCCAACCTCTAGAGAAGCTTCTCAAGCAAGCTTCATCACTTTTCCTCTTTTTCTTTGGGGCATTTTTGCGTTTGAAGCATTTTTTAGCATGACTTGCAACTTGAGATAGAGTTTTTGATGGAACAAATTTCTTTTAAATATATTTCCATCCTTTCTCTTCATCTTTCTCAAGCCCAAGGAGAAACAAAATGTGTTCTTCTTTTTTCCAATGTATGTATTTCTTGCGAGGAACCGATCGGGATGAGCCACCAGCTAACATGATGAGATTGGACTTCATATTCTGCGGAAGCAAGTGGTGTTGGTAACTGATCGGCACATGGACCTGCTCAGATTCAATGTTGTTGAATGTCTCCTCCAGTGACTTGGCAGGAACCTGAGAGGTAAGAACCTTTTGAGGGGCAAGAACCCGAGCTGTACGGGCAGATGGAACAAAAACCAAATCGGAAAAAGTATAAACCCTCTAAGGTGTAGGAGCAGCAGGATCAGGAACCCAAGCTATACGGGCAGATGGAACAGAAACCAAATCGGCAAAGGTATAAACCCTATGAGGTGCAGGAGCGGCAAGAGCATGAACTCTGGGAGGGGAAGGAACCTGAACCCATCAAGAAATAGGAGGAGTGATGTGCCATCATTTTCTTCTATTTTCTAAACCCTTTTTGCACCATTTTAATTACTGATTGGTCTTAATTGTCAATTAATCAGGCAGTTTTATTATTTGGGCTCATTTAGCTAATTTGATGTTTTTAATCTAATTTCAGGAATTAATGAAACATTGGGCTTAATCCGGATTTTGGTTATGGACTTGAAGAGGGCAAATTAAGCAGCGCTTACCTTAGTTAATTAGGAAATTTCGCAATTTTATTTTATGTTGTTCAGTGTTTATTTCGTTTTGGGCCAGAGTATTGTAATAGGGCCCAGTGACTTTGAGTGACTCTTTTTAAATAGCAGCCTTGGGATTCATGCAAGGCATTCTGTTATGCTATTCATTATTCAGAGCTTTTGTTTTAGGGTTTTCGTTTTTCTGCTTTGATGCTTCTGAGTTCGTAATGCAATTTTACGTTTTCTGCTTCTAATTACAATTTCGTTCTTGCTTCTTCTTCTACTCTCATATACGTTTCTGTTCCATTTTACATTTCTGTTTGTTTACGTTTCTGTTCATTTACGTTTCTGCTTCATGTTTCAATTGCGTTTTCTGTTTGAATCCATGGAAGACTAGATTTTCTGGTGTTGTTTCCTTTTGCGGACGAAGCCCAACTCTCTTTGAGGTTTCGCTTGTAATGTGGTTTCCTGGCAGTTCTCCCTTCACCAGTATCCCAAATTCGTGAATATTAATCAGTGCACGCTTCGTGTTCGATTAATTGCCTCTGAGCCTAACTTGCGTTCATGCTTAATGGACGAAGGGCTAACTGGTGTATGTGGTGCCTAATCACGTATTGAAAACCCTAAGTTGATTTTCGCTTAGTAAATTGAAATAGGGTTGGATTAAGTGGTTGACTGTTATGGACGAATTCTCCATAACCCAGGATAAGAGAATGGCTTCTGAATCAGAGGAAACAACTCGTTTTTAATATTAGTAGTTTCGTATTCCAGTTTACTTGTTCTGCTCTTTAATCACAAAACAAACAAACCCCGCCCCCCCAATCGTTACTGTTACTGCAAGTATATTATGAACATTTGGTTTGTCACTGCTCGTTGGGAAACGACCTAGGATCACTTCCTAGTTACTGCATTTTCATGTTTATTTGATTTGGGTACGGTCTCGATCAAGGAGTAACAACAATAATAGGATCAGGAACTCTTTGAGGGGTAGGAACCTTAGAGGCGGGAGTAAGAACTTTGGTAGGCTAATGGGAAGAATCTTGAGTGCTAAGAACCTTCAAGAACTCATCTAAATCTTTGTTTTGCATGTCAAAGTTGAAGTCAACTGAATTCAAGACTACTTTGGTTGTGTCTTCTTTGTAGCATGGTATGTTCTTTACCCACTGATCATCTTTTTCCTTAAACCACTGCTCATCTTCCTCGTCATAATAGAAAACGTGTTCATCAAGGAACTCAATGGCATTCTTGTTTTCTTTGGTGAGACATTCTTTTCTTTTTCTTTTCTCCTTTGTGGTTTTCTTGATTTCCATTAATCCTATTATATTGAGAGAGAAAATGCACAAACTTTATCAAAATTGCCGCCAATATGAGAGTTAGTTATGATTGATTGTGTGTGTGGTAATCATTAAGGTATAATATATGAATTCCAAAATTATTTAATCAATAAGTTCCTTCATTCCTCGGCCGAGACTTTAGGATTTCTACTTTTATTTATATTGCTCTTGCCTTCCCTTTTTGATACTAGTTTCAATTGGTAATCGTTAAGGTATATTTGCCACATATTTGATTTTGGCTTTGTTAGACTTGCCAGAGAACACAAAGAGAGAGGTGGAATCAAAATATAAGCGTTTGAAAAAGACAAATATACAATAGCTGTATTACAATGACAAGATTCAAACAAATTTATCAAGAGTAAATCAATACAAATATATTATTGACTAAATCTGCATTTTGTTTTCTTTTTTAACTTAATGGGAATGGTTTGAAAATGGTATTGTTCCAAAGTAAAGAAAAAATTTTACAATATAAAATAGACCCAAAGAATTAACATGATTAGTTGGATGAATTTTTAAATTTATAATTTTGTTTTAAAAAGTTCTTAAAATTTTGAGAGAGAGAAAATGTGACAGTTTGAATTCTTATGATAAAGAAGATTTCGATAATATATTTTTAGTTAATATCCTTTTGTGAAATAAATGATTTTTTAAGTTGCTTTATGGTACAAAATTAAAAATGACTATTACAGTCATTATTTTAATTATTTATAACAATTATAGATAACCAGAATAGTTTTTAATCTCTTATAATAATTATATATAACAATACTATTTTCATTATTTATAATAATTATTTACGTTAATTACTATTAATTATTATTTGTAGGTTTAATTGTACTTTTGTTCTATTTAGTATTATAATTGTGCAATTTTGTTAGATGTTTTTAACAAACTTAGTAAATATCCTTTCATTAGTCTTTTGTTATGTTTTTAATAAATTTTATTGGTGTGACATTAGATTATGATGAGAATTGGAAATGGACGTATTGCCTAAAGCAAATATTATTTTGATAAGATTTTTTTTCATCATAGTATTGTTACGAAGTAATTTTTATTGTTAAGTGGTGTCTAATCTTTGGTAGGGATCCTTAGCACACATAATGCGAGTTTTGACAAGATTATAATACATGAGAAAAAAATGTAATTAAATCAATTAGTGTATGTAGTAGGCAACACATAACATGCCACAACATCAACAAGTCATCACCAAGTCTTATCACAATAAAATATGTGAGTTGAATTGGGGAAGGATTTGAAAACCATTGAAGGTGAGTTGAATTTTTTTTTGTACTTTAACTATTTAAATATACAACTTCTAAGAAAGACATATTTAATAAATAATGACTTTTATAAAAATTATTATTAGTTTTATGCATAAAATTAAATCATTTTTTTTCAAAGTATACAAGAAAAAATTACATGTATTTATAACTCAATACAATTTTTTTTTTGAAAATTTAAAAGACTTTTGTTCTCACAAATATAAATGTAGAATAACAATCAAACAACATTCACAATAATAATCTCAAAATAGCAAAAGGAACAAACAAATCAAATATAATAATAATTAAAAGTCATTAAATTTCATAATAATTATGCATAATATATAAATATGTTATATAATGTTTAATAATAATTAGTGTTGATAATTAGATATATATAAATAGATATATGAGATTTATAATAATACACAAAATATAATTAGTCTAGATGATAACAATTAATGAAAAGTCATATAGAAATAAGATTTATTAATAAGTGTATATATCTCTTTGAGTTAAATTATAATTAGTGAGAATATATATTAATAAAAAGATTAATGCATAAGTGGTATTAATTATCAGGTCTATTAATCAATATATTATTTTATCTTAGTAGTAGCATACATTATTAATTGTTATTTTATATATCATTAGTAATGTTTTTATTCCAAAAAAAAATAAAATAAAGAAGTTTGAGGGAGAGATTGGCTAAAGCTCCTGATTGCCCCAGTGTATCATTCCTGGTTGAACCCCGTGGCGACACATTTCATCAAACAAGAAGAAAAAAAAAAGCTTTAGGAACATGACCCAATAGTGACAATCCAAACTTCTTTAACGAACGACTATCCTCTCTAAGGGTTGGTTGAATGGAGTGACAGAGAAGAAAAAGAAAGAGAATAATTTGAATGAAAAAAAAAACGCAGACATAATTAGTCGAACTCGTTATCAATTGTGTGTGTAAATATTTCGCATATACTTTGTTTCTTATAAATTTTTTTGTGTAATTTTATAAAAAAAAAAGATATCGAAGGAAGAATGGAAAAAAGTTCAAGATTATTATTTTAAAATTATATTTAAGATTTATTATTTTTTTAATTTAAAAATAAAAAATACAGTGAAGGTAAAAAATTGTCACTTTTGTAAATGAAAATTATTCAAATTTTCATGTTAATGATGTCACTTTCTTGAAGAAAAAACTTGATTGAGACTTTTTTTAAAAAAAAAAATTAGAAAATCTTATTTTAGTTTTCAAAGAACTCATAACCTAATTGAATATTTTAAAATAATTTGAAAAATAAATTGAATATTTAACCAATTTTTAATAAAAGAAAAAAGATTAACTCACAGAATAATTATATTATTGTGATACTTAAAAGAACTTATTTATAATTATAACCTAAGAGACCAAAAGTATAATTAATATTTATTCATAAATTATAATAGTTATTTATAATTCTTATTATTTTATTCATATAATAGTCATTTATGTTATTAAGAGATAAATTATTGATATTAATATTATCAATACAAAATTATATAGAGCAAGACTACATCAAATTTAATAATGTGTTCTATTCATTCCTAAAAAAAACACTTCGGAAGAAGGGCTACTTTATTTAAATTTAAAAAAACCGTCAAAAAAATTTCAAAAAAAGTGATTGTTTCTAAAGAGGTATATAGAACTTAGTTCTTAAAAAAAGAGAAAACTATTTTTTTTTTACAAAAGAAAATCTCAGTTAATTTACGAGCTTGTCGATATTTTTTTTTTTATAAGGGCATCGTAAAGAAACGCAGCATGCGACTGAGTTTTTTTAACGATGAAAACGAAGTGCATTATTAGTATTGAGTTTGTTCCTCCATCGCGAAATTAGGGTTCGCTCACTTGTCTTCAATTTCCTAAATTCACCCTGCACCATCCTTGAATCCTCCATTTGTAGCGCCTTTTGGACCGATTTTTCTCCGTGAGACCGTGACGCATCGCGGTTTTGTTTTGGGAACCCGCGAAACCGAATCAGATAGTGCGGCACGGTAAGTTCTTCAAATTCAATAGGCAAAGCCAAATAGTACAAGCACTTTACCTTAAAAAAATATATTTTGGAGTTATAAGCAGCTTTAATTTCATATGGGGTTGTAGGAAACTAGGAATTAGAGCAATGGCAGAAGATCTGGTGCTGGATACAGCAATCAGAGACTGGGGGCTGATCCCTCTCTCTGTGGTTATGGTTCTCATTGGGGTGCTCCGTTATTTTGTTTCTAAGCTTATGCACTCTTCTCAAACCCCTGATGCCAAAATTGTTAAAGAAGGGTATGCTTAACCTTTGTTTATGAGTTGCTTATGTGGCTGAGTTTTTTTTTCTTCTTTTAGAAACATCGGGCTTCTCAAGGAAATCTGAATGTTGTCTCGACATCCCAAAAGATCTGCCTAGGGATACTACCCCTCCTTAGAAAGACGAGGAAAGCCAAGATAAAGAGAAAGCAGACAAGAACAAACATAAAATAAGACACCATGAACATAGGAGATTTTCCTAGGATCCATCTGGGCATCATCATTCCAAGAAACTTAAGCAACAAACTTTGGATTTTTCACCTTCCTATCTTATCGCTTTTATTTTGGCTATGACATTTGGGAGCTTCTTCTCCAAAGATTTCCAGCCCTGAAATCTTATTGGTTTGCGTGCTCTTTCAGACCATGGCCGAGACATCTAGGAAAAGTCTGACCAGGGCACCAACCAGGCAAACTATTGGGCTTTCCAATCATGGGCAACAGCTATTGCTCAACATTTTCTTTTGAATCCTTCCTCTAAAGGTGAGAAGTTGAAGGCTGAATTGGAGGATGCATGGACCTTTCTTCACGAAGCTTTGAATGGAAATATTACTTTGACAGGTGATAACTCAAAACTGAAGGGTAAGCTGGCAACCCTGGGTGATAAGGTGAAAGACCTTCAGGCTAAGGTGAGTGATGTTGAGGTGGGTGATAAGGTGAAACACCTTGGATAAGATTAAAATACTTTTTAATTATTTTGTTTTCTGATTTTAATTTTAGTGAGAGAGAATGGGTATAGAGACTAACATATTGGTTCCCATCTTGCTTCGTAGTCATACCTTTTCATAATCGATCACTTATATATTTTTTGATTTTAAATAACTACAAATTTAGCTAAGATTAAAATTTTTAATTATTTATTTATTTATTTTAATGTCTAGTTTTAGTTTTATTTTCTAAATTAAAAAATACTTTGATCGATTCATATGTGTTTATTATATCAGTTTATCATATACCATTTCATTTTTATATACAAACTAATTTATTTTGTTTGTCTTCTTTTTGTTACTTGCAATACACTAAATTTAGACTTCATCTATGTTACTCCTCCTATTTTACATGGTATCATGTTTTTTAATATACAAATTTGTTGTTAATTACCTAAAAGTTTTCATCTTATGCTATTTTTTACTATAAAAAATATCGTTAAAACTTTTGTAAACAATAAATTTAATAAATTGAATGTATTATATTATTTACTTGCTTATAAATAGGGGTGAGAATAGGTCAAATCGATCTATAGGGGCTTACGTTTATATAAAATCTGGTCTGGACCGACCTATTTAATTAAAAGGTTAGATTTAAACTTTTTTAAAAGTCTATTAAATTGAATAGACTATTAGGCTTAGGCTTATTAAAAAGTCTGATAGGCCTATATATATATATATTATTTTTTGGATACCAATATATACTTATATTATTTTTTTGGTATAATTAATTTTTTTTTAAACTAGCAGACTTTGATCACCCCTTTATATTCTTCATTATTTTGGCTTGGCTTTCCTATTCCGGCTAACCTTTCCTTTTTCTTTAACTTTCCTATTATGTTAGGCTAGGCTCAAACATTCATCGTAGGCTAGACTCAGGCCTCAAAAATTCATCGTATAAATAAATTTGTAGAAAAGTAATTGGTAATTTTTTTAAAGTTATGCTGTAAAAAAAATAGTTTTATAGGAAAATTTGCAAGAAAATTTCTTTTACCGTGACGTTTCACACTATTAATTTGTTACATAGTCCAATTTCAATAAAAAAATAATTCTTTTTAAGTTATTTTATTAAATACTTAATCACATATGGTAGAAAAATCATGGTGTTATAATTTGTAGAAGGTGTAGGCCACCTTTTAGTTGGTACCAAGATTATGAGAATCTTGCCATAGACAACGAAGAAGTTAAGAATATGTTTGGATGAAGAAATTTAAAATTATACTGAATTTTAAATTTTGAGAATTTTAAATGCCTCAATTTAAATTCCTTTATTTTCAAAATTGTGTTTGGATAAAAAATTGAATTTCTTCATTTTTAAAATTTTGTGTTTGAATAAAGAAATTGAATTTTTTTATTTTCAAAATTTTGTGTTTGGATAAAGAAATTGAATTTCTTCATTTTAAAAAATTCTTATTTTGATAAAATAATCAAATGCATTCTTTTTTTTTAAATTTTATATTTGAATAAAACAAATTTTTAATAAAATAATTATTTTTTTCATTAATAAATTCTATGTACTATTTGTTGAGTGTGATATTCCAATAAATATGTACTATTTTAATCTATTTCAATTAAAAATATATTAATTTAACTATTTAAATCATTATTCCATTTACGGCTCACTACAAAACTCACAACATAACATAAGAAATATTTAGTATGATTTCACCTTGGAATGTTATTTAGAAGTCTATAGATAAAACTTATTTTCTGTAGAAGTCATTGATCAATAATGCAATTACACCAAAAAAAAAGCTTGGATTAAAGCAAAATCTAGTCACAAAATAAGTCTAACTTCCAAAATAATTCCAAATTTTCTAATTGCATTTGCTTTAGCACAAGAATTCCTTCACATCTTTTCTGCAAAAGAAAACATAATGTTAACTGCTACTAAACAAATCATATTTGTTAAAACATAATTTTTATATAAAATGAGAGATATAAATGTAAAACATAATTATACAACATCAACATACTTGTCATGATATCAAATGTACCTGTAATTTGGCATCAAGGCACAAAAGACGAGATGTAATCCTCCTTCTCATCCAATGGAAGAACTTTTATAATCGTAAACTTAATGAGATTTTCTGTCAATTAATTGATTGTTCTATGTCGAAGTGCACCATTAAAATTAGGTATATTATCTAGCTCACTCACCACTTCATGTACCACTTCTTAAGCTTCTTTTATCTCAATCTTTTTTTTTTGTTTTCCATTTTCTACTTAGTCACTTCAACAAATTCTTTTAATGACTCGGCTACTTCTTTCATTGAGGAAATCATCCCTTCTTTCTTTCCACTCTTACTTGGGCGAATGCTTTTCTTGTGGCGGAACTTGATCCCTCTAAGTCAAAACTCACACTATGAATTGCTTCCTCTTCATTTGTTTCTTTGCTCATGATATCATCTGCATCTAATGCATTTTCTGCTCGGAGTCCAGTAGCTCTATCCTTTGCACATAGGTCAACAATATCATCCCAATTAGGAATGAATTTGAATCAAAATCATTCGTCCTTTTCATGTGACTTGAAAAAAAATAGAAACATGTTAATAACAACACAAATAATAATTACAATTGAATAAAATTAAAAGATGATTGACTACCTTTACATATTCATTCCATGCAATTTCATTTTCAATGGTAATCATGTACTTTGTGCTATTCCAGTCAAATCCACTTTGACTAAGAATGTCTCTCACAATTCCATACCATGTTCTCCAAAGCTTAAAATGATTCTTAACATTATCTATCATGAGGTGAACTCCAAAACGCTTGGACAAAATTTGAGCTATAGTACTATATGCTACTGCTTTCCAATTTCCATCACCTTTATTGTCCAAATTTCTTTGATCTCTAAGCAGATATCAGCTAGCACATGCTCCATTTTCAAGTTCCATGCGAAGTAACTTCTTGTGTCCTCACCAAACATCTTTCTCTTTCCACTTGACTTGTTCTTCACATTGCTTGATTCCATTTCTCTAGACAAAAAAAAAAAATCTCACATATATAATTACATATATATAAAGGTGAGACATGTCAAATTAGCATTCTAGGAAAGTATAAAATTAATTACACATAAAAAGTAAACAAAATCCAAAGTATTATGAAATACAAAAATTCAAAGTATCACACATACATGAGTATAGAGTCAATTACACATAAGAAACAAAATCCAAATCCACTAAAAATATCTCCCTAGTCAAAGTTTCTTCTTATTTGATAGGTGGCAAACATATTCATTGCTAAAGTATTACAGAATCTTGTCCATTCCTCAGTTGCTTGGATAGTTGTGACTTCATCTCCGATATTATTTGTAACTCTTTCCATTTGTTGATTGATTAACTCATTGTCAACAACAGATAAAAGTTCCAAGTCTTGGGCTTCCAAAATTGGATCACTTTGTTGTTCATCTCTTATGAAATGATGTAGCATGAAACAAGCATTAATAATTCTTATTTGTATTTTTATATAAAAAAAGAAGGAGTTCTTAATATACTCCATCTTTTCTTCAATACCCCAATGACCTTTCAATAACATTCCTTGCACTTGTATGACAAAGATTAAATAACTCCTTGTAATTTTGAGGGGTGTTTCCGATCCACTCATTAAGATGATATCTAGTCCTTCGATAAGGTGTTAAAAATCCAGGGCCATTTGTATACCCCGCATCCACAAGAAAATATTTACCTACAATGGTTTTAAAAAAATATTATATATAAAAAAATATGCATATTTCTTTTATATGATAAATAAAGTTTCATCATTTTCATGATATTACCATTTGGAATATGGAGACAATTTTTATGATGCAAAACTTGAGAATCTCCTGCTAACCCTTCCCACCCAGGCAACACATATATAAACCTTAAATCTGGACCGCAAACTCCTAAAACATTTGTAGAGATATCACCTTTTCTATTACGATATCTAGGCCTATCTTCTGCAGCAACTATTACGGGAATATGTATTCCATCAAGTGCTCCAATCGAATTCTAAAAACATTTCAAAATAAAAAATAAGTTGTAATCACTTAAAGTACCTTATAATTACTAACAAATGACAAACTTACCTTAAACCATCTCCATTTGTTTTCCATCGAGCCCTCTAGATTATAGTCATGGAACTTCAAATATTCTTTGCTTACT
Source organism: Glycine soja (assembly GCF_004193775.1). Classification (NCBI taxonomy): domain Eukaryota; kingdom Viridiplantae; phylum Streptophyta; class Magnoliopsida; order Fabales; family Fabaceae; genus Glycine; species Glycine soja. Next base: position 33,583,407 of record NC_041009.1, on the reverse strand, counting down.
TTCATTATAGCTCGCAGGACATTCTTGAATTGCCTACTTATTGTTTCCATGGATCTACAATAACTAAAGTGCACAACTCTATACTTTAGGTTGCGAGCAAGGATGTGCAAAAACATTGCCACAGCTTCAGCTATAGAAACATTTCTTGTTTTTACCAATTGCCCTTTCTCTTGTAAAATTCTACAAAGCTTAAAAAAATGCCTTTTTACTGACCCTTAATTGTTCAATGCAATCAGTTTCTATTTCCCTGAATAGATGATTGAGGAAACTATGTCTTTCTAATTCCAAATTTTGGGCAGGTTCCTTAACAAAGTACTTGTCATGATACCAAGTCAGTGCACCCAAAAGCATAGTGACAACACTAACAATAATGAAAAATGCTTGTTCAAGTTCTTCTTCCTCTTCTTCATCTCTTTTACGTTTTCTTGAAGCAGCCGAAACATCAATTATACTACTTTCCATTTCTTGACTATCCACACTATATAACTAAAAGAAAAGTAATATAATAACAAAGGATGTCATTAACTTTAATAAGTTGTTCACAAAAGCTCTTTAACAAAGAAAGAAAAAAAGAAAAAACAAATAATATATATAATGCATAGAATTATGGGTAAAGTTTTCTTTCCCTTAACTGTGAGACACAACAGAATTGTTTACAATTATATAGATTAGATATATAGTTCTATTTCTCACAATAATATATTAAAAATTTTCACTTCTTATAAATGTTTAATAGCATGCATACACCTTGCAGACATATGTGAATGTCATATCACCAAAACTCCGTCTAGCTGTTTGCATTAGTAACCTCTTAAGTTGTGCTCAACATTGATTTGAGAGTACACATCAACAACTTCTTAGCATTTAATGTGGGATGAATGAAAAAATTAAAGAAATAATTTGATGAGAAGGGTTAATAACACATTCTTTAATACACTTATCTAAACAATTTTTTTCTAATTAAAAACTGTTAAATTAAGAGAGATAGTTATTAAATATGATATGAGTTTCATAAATTTTTATCATTTTCAATAAATTTCAAATAATGAAAAAATGTGTTTTAGTATGTGTTTCTAGCATTTATCAACTTGATTTTATGGATTAATGCATGCAAAACAAAATATTCAAGGAGTTTACTCCCAATTTTTTCCTTCACAAAATTATATTAATTATCATTTTAAAGAAGCTCGTGTAATGACAAATATATATATATATATATATGAGAAAGATATATATTTTTGTAGGAGAGTACATAAGATTATACATGAATCATTATAATTATAATTTTTAAAATAATATTGGCCAAAAAATAAAATTTAAATTTAAATCACTCATATATAATTGTATGATTCAATTTTTTTTTCATACTCTTGAATGAAAATTGTTTTCTTACTAGATATATCTTAGATTTTGGGCAAGAAATTCGGTAAAAGAAAAAAAAAAAACATTCATGTACAAGAGGTATAGGACGGTATATGTACTACGTACCAACATAGGTGTCCAATGACCAATACCATATTTATCCTAAATTGTTGTTCTATTTATAATTCCTGTGGTGGAAAAGGTGACAAATGGTTATCCAAACACTTGAGTATCAATTTGGTTTGGTCGACGAGGCCGTTTATGAGGAACTTTTCATGATTTGGAAACACAAGGAGGAAGCCGTAAACAGATAGATTTGTATTGTTCCTTCCTCCTTCATGAGTCGTCTCCTAAACATTTTACTTCCTTCTTCCACCGTATCGTAGGATAAGACCACTCCTAACACGTTATTATTACCTTTTAATTCCTATTTTCTTTCTATTCTTCCACATTTTCTTCTTTTCCGGGTGTTCCAATTCCTATTCTGATCAAGGTTTCAATCTCTCTTTAGTATGTTCTTGTTTTTGGTTTCTCGTTCTTCTTAATTGTTATGTTTTTTGTTCACATGTATGTGATTCCATTTCGTTTTTCTCTCTCCGTTGTATGCCATAACGTTGTTCTTGAAGGGTGATACCATCTTGCAAATATTTGAGAAAAAAGATGAAAGACATAAAGAGAAATGGAAATTCGATATCAATTGTTGTTGAAGGGCATAAGACTTTCATAAAATGTTGTTCTTATAAAAATATGAAATGGGAAAATTCTGTGTCAAAAAAGTAAAATGGGAAAATTCATACAACAATTTGTATAATATATGTTTCATATTTATTATCCTATCATTTATTACATTTCAAATTTCTCTTTTACTTTTACAAATATCATTTCCCTAATATAATATGTTAATTTTTTTGTGGAGATGATGAACTGCATTTGGTGGGACACTTATAAATTTTCTAAATTTCTTCTATCTGGCTTTTCTTCATTTTGCTATAATATGGCTCATAATTCTTAAAATCGATATGTTCACTATCCAAGCTTTCAATTGGGTAACGCACATAAAAAAGTTAATACTAGATAATTACAAGCAGATAAGTTATTCTTACAAAAATCACAAGCATTTGATGTTGAGCAATAATCTATGTGGTATACGTCAAAAAAGAAGGAATAAGGATTTTGTGTCATATCTGAAGGGCAATAAATGTTTAAATAATTTTGTTCTTGTAAAGATCTGAGATTGTGCTTTGAGATGTTCTTATTGTTTTTATTTCTATTTTCAAATCACTTGAATTTCAGAAATTTTGGTGGCAGACCCTGTGAGAAATATTAAAGACGGGCCACTTTCAAAATCCACCATGGAATCCACTTTCAAAGATGCTGTGTCCAAGTTTGGAGGAAGAATTGATTGGAAATCTCGTCGAACCCAGAGTCTGGTGGAGGAGGTATGATATATATTGTTTGAATTGTATTTATGCTTCACATTTTCTTTATGCTTTTGGGTTTGTATGTATAGCATCATTTGCAAATGCCTAGTGTAGAATAAATGGAGAACTACTACATTATAAACATGTGTTTTGATGATTAAATTGGGGTTGATGGTGTTTGTGGCTTCTGAGTATACTAAAAGGGTTCTGGTTTTCACATCGGTGCCTAAATGATGAAGATATTTTTCTTGACTGATGCATTTCATAACTTTAGAATATTATTTTATACACCTAAATATGTTTTTAGTCCCTCAAATTTAAGGATTTGTCTTTTTTAGTCCTCTAAATTAAAATTTGCATTTGTTAGTTTCTCAAATTCGTGAAATAGTTTTTAGTCTTTTTTGTGGTTAAAAATTGTCACAAATTATGCATCAAAATCGCCAAAATCATTCAAGAAGGATTAAAAAAACACTTCATGAATTTAAGGGACCAAAACTATAAATTTTTATTTAGGAGACTAAAAAAGACACCCAATTTTAAGGGAGTAAAAACGTCACTAAGCCACTTTTATAATTCATCATAAATAATACTAAAAGGATATTTCTCCATTGACCCAAGTCAGAACTTTAGAAGAATTCTAGTAATGGATCAAAAAGTAAAGGTGTGGTAATCTCATTATAAGGTTTGAAACATAATGGTGCAAATAGTTAAACCTTATAGATAAAACATGCATTTTTTTGTTATCCATAGAAATTAAATACGGTTTCAGGGTTTACAACAATCAGACACTTTGTTCAACCAATTGAACTACCCCCTTTGTAGATAAACCATGCATTTACAATTGAATGAGTGTACTTGCAGTGGATTAATAACTTATTCTCTAAATACTTGTTTCCCATTGCTTTGGGGCATTCATAACCACTAGTTTTACTTATTTTAATTTTTCTGGTTGAATAGAGAAACAAGCTTGCAGAAGACTTTAGAAAGGAAGAAATTGCTGAGGAATTGGAAAACACTAAGAAGCTGATAGAAGAACTCAAAAATAGCTTAGAAAAGGTAGAAAAAGATGAGCTTGAGGCAAAAAAAGAGGTTGAACATGTGATTCTCAAAATTGAAGAGATGGAGCAAGACATTGCTAGTGAAGCCAGTATTGAAGCCAAGGCAAAACTTGAGGCTAAAAAATCCATGCTTACTGAAGCGCTTTTGGAGTTTGAATTCGTTGAAAGAGAACTGGACTCAGTGCGTAAGGAGTATGCTTCTATGGCGAGTGGAAGGGATATAGCAATCAACAATGCAGAAGAGACTATTGCAACATCCAAGCAGATTGAAAAGGCAGTTGAAGACTTGACTACTGAGTTGATTGCAACAAAAGAGGAGTTGAACTCCACGCGAACCGCGCATTTGGAAGCAGAAGAACAAAGATTAGGAGTTGTTGATCAAGATTCTCACAATTTAAAGTTGGAACTTGAAGGAGTAGAAAAGGAGCTCCAAAGAGTAAATGAGCAAGTTTTGTCAGCCAGGGTTCTAAAATCTAAATTGGAATCAGCTTCCTCCTTACTGCATGATTTAAAAGCTGAATTAGCAGCATATATGGAATCAAAAGTAAATGAGGAATGCTATAAAGAACAAAAAGAGAAACTTAAGGAACTAAAGCTAAACATAGAGAAAACAACTTCTGATGTTAACAGCTTGAGGGCGGCTTCTGTGTCGCTAAAATCGAAACTAGAAAAAGAGAAGTCGATTCTCACTTCCCTTAAGAAAAATGAGGAAAAGGCTTTGGCCGTGGTTGCGAATCTCCAAGATGAACTAGAGAAGTCTAGGTTAGCCACAACTTTCATTCAGATGAAAGAGAATGAAGCAAGAAAGATGATGACTGAGTTGCCAAAGAAAGTTCAGAAAGCAGCACAAGAGGCTGATGAGGCCAAATCACTTGCTAAGGCAGCTCAGGAAGAGATGATTGAAGCCCAAGAAGAGCTTGAACAAGCCAAAGCCCAATCAAGCACATTGGAAAGTAGTTTATTGGCAAAACATAAGGAGATAGAAGCAGCCAAGGTTGTTGAGATGTTGGCCAGAGATGCAATCATAACATTGGAGAAGAGTAAATCAGCTGAAGGCAACAAAAATGACAAGGACTCTTCCTCAATGGTGACACTCACACTAGAAGAATATCATGAGCTTAGCAGGAGAGCCTATAAGGCAGAGGAGCAAGCGAACATGAGGATCGAAGCTGCTAATTCTCAGATTCAGATAGCAAGGGAGTCTGAACTAAGAAGCTTGGAGAAGTTAAAAGAACTGAATGAGGAGTTGTCTGTAAGAAGAGAATCTCTCAGCATTGCAACCGAGAATTTCAAAAAGGCCAATGAAGGAAAGTTAGCTGTAGAACATGAATTAAGAACTTGGAGGGCTGAACAAGAGAAACAAAAGAAGCCTGGTGAATTGAATGATGAACAAACTTCTACTCCAACTAAGCCTGCACATGATTCATCAAGCCCTAAGGGAAAAGTTCCTTCAAATAACATTGAAGTTGGATCAGCCTCAGATAAGAACAAAAAGAAGAAGAAGAAGAAGTCATTATTTCCTTCCAAAGTTGTAATGTTCTTTGCCAAGAAAAAAACGCATCCAACCAAGTGAATGTAATCCTTCAACAGAAGGTAGTACACTAAGTAACAAATCTAATTTCTGAACAACTTGTGTATTGGTTGCCAATTGTGATAATTTGTATTAAGTTCTTTGGTTGCAAGGAGAAAATAAGATCATTTAATGTATATATATGGTGTATCTTCTCTATTATTCAATATTTCAATCTTTAGTACAAAATTACCATTCTAAGGGAAAAGGCACAAAAGTCTACTTTTAGGACACATCTACTATAGCAATATATGTGCTAAAGCTTTGAGTTTATGGAGATTTGATTGATTCATTCTCAAATAGAAATATGTTTTGGATGATTCTCAAACATAAATTTTGTGATAAAAATCTGGTCTCTTATTTTAATGATATTTCATTTTACTTTAAAAAAAACTAATAGTTATTTTGCAGAATGTAACCCAAAACTTATTCATTTGAAAAATTAAAAAGGAATAGAATTTGTTGATGTGAGAATCATTTGGTTAGGAGAAAGTGGAAAATTGTTATAAAATGTTGTCCTAGTGATATCTAGTTAGTTTAGTTGTCAATGTCATAGTTCGTTATTCAAGATTTATATATTATAAATAGATGTGATTATATTGGCACCAAATTATATTGGACCTTTTCTCACAGTCAAATCGAAAAATTAAAATGTTAGCTGAATCAACAAACTTTAGATAAAGGTAACCAAAACAAGATATTTATCTAGCAATGATCATAAGTAATATTCAGTTAATATTTTCAAGTAGATGTTAGTTGAATTCAAAATTGGAAAGGCACTCAATAGTGGATCCTTAAAAATGGGGGTTATAAGGAACAATAGCTGGTATTCGAGATAAGAAAAGATAAGACAATCACTAGTGCTTAATGGACGTGCCTAAAATATAGGAAGACCAATGAGTAGCTCGTTGTGACTATGACCCACTAAAGTTAGCTGAAATACTCAAATAATTAGTCGAATGGAACATAGTGGGATTGTGGGACTTCTGTAAACAGACTAAGACAATTATCTCAACATAAGATCTTGAAATGTAGTATAAATATGTGCTAAGAAGTTGTGTAAATGACCTTTTGCCAAAACAATCAATCAATCAAATTTATTATTTTCCCACAATTTTTAAGTCTTTATTTGATCACTTTTTCAGTTAATGTTTCGTTGCATTTATATTCTTTAGACCTTAATCATCCCACACCGTTTTCATTAATAAAGTGTTCTTTGAAGTAGCTTGAAAACTCATTGTTGAAGGGCAAATTTCTCCCTTTGATGTCAATTGTTTGATCTATTTTGAAATTTCGACTCACTAAGCGCCCTGGGATCTCACTTAGTGAATATTTTTCCACATATACACCCCTCATGTTTTAAACTCTGTTTGCTTTTCAAAGTTGTAAAAATGTTTCATAAACAATAGGTTAACTCATTTAAATGTATAAGGGATGGATTTTAGATAGTGAAACTTGGATCCTTGAGAAAGGTCACTCATAGGTAAGATGGAAAGCATGGAGGAGCCGTATCTAAAACCTCAAAATAATAATGAATGTAAGATGTTGTGAGGTAAAATTGTATGTACACACATACGTGATGCATAATTGTTATGACATATGAGTAGGGATGTAAGTTGAGGGTGTTCGATGGGCCGTCAACCTAGTGCTGGGAAACCTTTAGGGTGGTCATGTCAATGGGCCTAAAGGATAAATTGGGCGGGATAATTCCAAGAGAGGTTAAGGTTAATGCAGGCTTTACTGTAGTAGGTTAATGTATGCTTTATTGTAGTAAGCCAACCCCCACAACCATTTTATCCTAACAAAATTTCTCATTTCCCATAGGATTAATTGTAGTGCTCCCTTATTGGTCAAAGAGGATGGACTATGTTAAGGGATGTGTCAATATTGATCGCTCAAGTGATGAAAATTTCCATGGAGTAGAGTTTGCATTCCATGATCATGATTGATGCTGCATGATGATGCTTGATTATAAGACTTGTGATGGTGATATTTGATAGTTGTTTTATGATGTTTATACTCAATTATAATTAAAGATGATAAAGTTTAGACAATTATTTTTAATTGAGTTTAAGTTAATTATCTTTAAATATGTTTATATTTGGTAAGTTTACTCTTGCATTATGGTATGTGCTGTTGTGACTATGATATCTCAACCCAAGTTAAATGTAATATGGTGATTTAATTTTTATGTAATTGAAAAAATTACATGTAATTAATTTTTTAATTGAATATAACTACCCTAAAAATGTCTTATATATTATTAAAATATATATTGAATATAACTACCATAAAAAATATATAAGCATAAATATCTATTAACACATCTAATACAAAAATGTAAATAAATTCACAAAGATATTTTTTTAAAAAAAAATATGTTTATATAAATTAAAATAATACAACACATTTGTAATATCAAGAAATTCTAAAACAAAAATCTCCTCATGAGATGCTTTCTCTCCAAGATAGGGTTTCCTTGCTCGTGATAAGCTTTAGCTTTTTCATCTTATCGTGTATTTTTGTTGTTCTACTCCTTATGGCATCACTGAGTTTGGAGGCTTTATCGTTGGAAGATAAGGGCGAAGATATAATAATCCCAAAAGATGTTAGTGAGTATGATATCCTCGATTTCTCCCTCCGTCTCATGGGATGTTTTCTCACAATCAGATCAATCCACACTCAAATCAAGAAGGAATGTATGGTAGACATATGGTAACCAAGAAAGGGTGTTTCCATCAAAGAAGTTGGCAACAAGATTTTCCTTTTCTAATTCTTCCACTAGATAGACATGCAATGCATTTTGAAGGGAGACTCATGGTCATTTGATAGGGACTATCTCATTCTCAACATCATCAAAGATGGTGGGATTCCAAACTAACTCTTGTTATTCAAGATTAGATTATGTGTTTAGGTCCACAATCTCCCTGTTGGGTTTGTCTCTATGGTTGTTGGTAAAAAGTCTTGCCAATTATTTGTGAGTTCTTAGAGTGCAATGAAAAGAATAACTCAAATATTTGGCACTCATATGTGCGAATTAGGGTTTTCTTGGATGTTCATTAATCCTTGAAGCGGTCCAAATGCATCAACAAGGAAGGGGGAAAGCTGAAAAGGGTTTCCTTCAAATATGAAAGACTTGGGGCTTTCTGCTACCTTTGCGACATGCTAGGACACACTGATGACCTCTGTGCAAATGTTTACCATGGTATTTGATGATGGCAAACATGCATGGGGAACTAAAACTAGTGTTGATGTCAGAAGCATGAACTCACAACGTCAATTGAAATATCTACGCGGTGAAGGAGAATCTCCAAATCATGGGAAGTTACAATGAATAGTTGATATTTATGGCAACAATAATGTGGGTGGGGGCAACATATTCACCCTATTATTGTGGAGGATAAAAAATGTTAATGTATGGTTATTTCTGTTTTCCCAAAATCCTATGATTTTATTTCCAAAAAAGGATCTGATAGCTTTGAATGAGGAAGTTATTGACACCAATCAGGGGCAATCTCACCCCACGTTGATTCCATGGAAACTAACCTAATCATTAATGACAAAAAAAGAAATTAAATATTACGACCAAGTCCACGCCACCAACATGGACGTCCAGAACTATGACAACATCATAACCTCACTTGAATCCTTCAAAGGCACAAAATTTGAGCTTTTTTTAATGGTAGAGTCTAGTAGCCAGACCTCTTGGAACCTTGAGTCTTTTTGACTGGAATTGTCGGGGCTTGGGCAACCCGAGCACAATTCTTTAGCTCTGTGACTTGATTAGGACTTTCCACCCTAATGTATTTTTCCTTTTTCAAACTCTTATAATTCGTAAATGAATCGATGAAGTAAATGTTTTGTTGGGTTATGATTACTGCTTCTTAGTGGATTGTTTTGGTAGGGGTGATGGTTTATCCTTATTTTGAAAAAAAAACATTTTACTACCAAATCATTAATTTTCTTGAAATTTTATTGATATTATTATCTCTCACCCTAGACATCCCCCATGGAGATTTACAGGCTTCTATGGCATTCCTGATAGAAACAAAAGATGTGACTCATGGAATCTATTAAGAGAGCTCTCTATTGACGACTCTCACCCCTAATGCATCTTGGGTGACTTCAATGACCTTCTGGCTCATGATAAATGATAACAAATGTCGAATCATTCCAAAAACAGATTAAACTCGGAATCTGTAGTACAAAATTAACCTAGGTCGAACTCAAAAATATGATTCAATATGATTCATACGTTCATTCACTTATAAACAGAAAGGAAGAATTTTATCGAACAGTTTGTAAGCGATTATAAAAGAATGCGAAAACACATAAAAACAGAGTTAAAGAAATAAAACAAAACAAGAACATAACAAAATTCAAGTTTAAAAGCATCAATCCAATTCACCAAACCAATGCAAATAGAATTATCACAGTTACTACGAATGATGTTGAGTGTGAAAGTTCACTCAAATGCATTAGAGAAAGTTCAATCGAATCAATCTCCCTAAATTGTTTGAGATCACAAATTAGGTTGGAAAATCATCCAATCAATCTATGATTAAATTCTGAAATTAGGAAATGAATCCATAGCCTAATTTGCTTTCAATCCTAAGCATAATCACAATCATGAAAATAAAAAATAAGATTGAAGAGAAATAAGGACGTTCACAAAGATTAGAAATATTAAACCAGAACTCAAATTCAGCATTGCTTGGAGTGAATCCTTGGATTGATTAATTGTTTAACCCTCTAGGATCATCACCAATGAAAAGCCATGAAATTTTGTGCAAGAAAATGATGGAACAGAATTGAAAAGAGGAAAAAGAATGAAGAACAATTGAGAGAAAAAGAGAGAAAAGAAAAAAACTTGCACAAGTAACTAATTCTATTTTTTACAAAATGAAGTAACTAACTAACTAACTTCCACTAATATATAGAGTGACTACTCAGAAGAAAGTAACGAGCCTTGATTAGGCCCATCTAATCTACCTAATTAAACTAATTACATAAAACAAAGCCCAAACTCACAGCCCAATTATTCAAGTGTAGAGGTTCTGACTTCCAAGCTTAATTTGACCCTCGAAATGGCAGAATTGGCCAAAACTTATTTCTTAAAAAATTGAATTTATTTTTCTTAGCTTTCCAAGGACTACTCATACATTCCATTTTGAGTTCTGTAGTATCCTCTGAGCCCTTCACAAGGAAGATAGGTCAAGTAAGCACAAAATTTAAAATTTAGTTACAATTCTCAATTAAGCTAAATCATTTGCCTTAGAATAAAATTGAGTTAAGGTGAGAAAATAAGGCTCAAAGAAATGTTAATTGAGCTCAGAAGAATAGAAAAATATTAAACTACAAATGCTCAATAAATGAAAAGAAAGGTCGAGTGGTCCATCCCAATTATCTGATAACCAAATTTTGTGAAGCCGTGTTGGATGTCAATGCCAAGAAGACTCCAAGTAAATTGGACCAGAGATCCAAGGAAAGGCCCTAGGATTCTCATGAGCCTTAGGGTAGATTTCGGGCCCATGGGCTAAGTATGAGCCCGCTTATCTATGTAAATATTAGAATAGGTTTTTCCTTCTTTTGGGCCTTGTATTTTGGCCATTCTTGTAGTATAGGGTTTTAGCCTTGTATTTGAGGGCATTTTGGGTAGTCTTTGTAGTAGGGATTTTTTTTTTGTATTTTCATGTATTTTGTCAAGGAGGTGAGCTTAGTTTTTAGATGGGTGTGTGTAGCTAAGCTCTAGCTTCTCAAGGAAGTTTTCTCAAAGAAACTTCTCAAGGAAGTTTTCTTAAGAAAGCTTCTCAAGGAAGTTTTCTTAAGAAAGCTTCTCAAGGAAGCTACCTAGTCTATAAATAGAAGCATGTGTAACACTTGTTGTAACTTTGATGAATGAGAGTCTTGTGAGACACAACTCAAAGTTCAACTTCTCTCCCTTTTTCTTCCTTCAATTTCATGCTCCCCCCTCTCTCTTTCTCTCCCTTTTTCTTTTCCTCCATTGAAGCATCCTCTCCAAGCTTCTTATCCAAGGCTCATCTTGGTGGTGAAACTCCTTCTTCCATGGCTTATTCCCTAGTGGATGGCGCCACCTCTTACCTCTACTCCTTTGTCTTCCGCTGCATCTCCATGGTGGAAAATCACCATTTAAGGACCTCATTGAAGCTCAAAGATCCAGCCTCCATAGAAGCTCCACAAGCAAGTTTCCATCAAGTGGTAATCAGAGCACAAGAGCTTCAAGTAGGTGCTCCTTAAACCTCCATTAAGTTTTTGCTTTACCTTCTCTTCCATTGTTGTTTCTTCATTTTTTCTCCATGTAACTCCTCACATGTCTTGTGCTAAATGTTGTTAACATGATTCTTTAGATTTTCCACCAATTAAACTTGCTATAGAAGCTAGATTTGATTTTCTATGGTTCAAATTTCTTGTTCTTGTTCTTGAACCATGAATTGTGTTGAGTTTAGGTTCCTTTGAGTTTTGTCTTATTATTTTTTGTGGCTGAAACTTAAACCATAAAATTCATACAAAAATATTAAAGTAGAAGAGAACCTCAAAAATCTAGAGTGACTTGTTCACCTATTGTAGTTTTGTCATAGAAGTCATGTCTAGTCATGAAACTTGTCACATAAGATTTCTTATGTTGTGCTGAATTTTATTTTTCTTGTTTCTTTGTCTAACTCATTTGTTCATGAGTGTATGAAATTCTCTTAGCCTATTATTTGATTTGAGTCAAATCTTTCATGTTAATTAGTCTTTGACATGTTCATGCAAAATTCTTAGAGAGTCTTTGATTGTGAACCTTTTCTTGAACTTTAAGGTTTCCTTATGATTGTGTCTATTGTGAATTTGAGTTTTGGTGATTGAATTGCTGGGTGAAATGTTGATCCTAAGTGAATATTGAACTCCTAAAACTGTGGTAAACAATACTAGTGAGTTCAACATACATAGGAAGGTTGAAAGTAAGCCCAAGGCAATCAATATACCATGCTTAAAAAAAAAATCGCTGGTGCTGGCAGCTTGGACATACAAACTTATAAAAATTACTGAGAATTGGTTACTTCGAATTTTGAGCTGAAATTTTTACTGAATTTTACAGACATCTAGAAGAAAGTTATAAAAAAAGAACCAAGTGATTTGGAGAAAAGGAAAAAAAATATAAAAATCATACAAGTTGGAAGAAAAAAATCAGTATCCAGAAAAAAAAAGTGAATGGGAAGTGTGCTTGTTGTTTTGGCTCAAAATTTATTCTATAATTGGTGCCTATGTTATACCAATCTTAGTTCCGAAATTTCAATTGAAAATTACTGTGAAAACAAGTGCCAAAGCTAGAGGTTTGTTGAGTCTTTTTTTATAGTTTTTTTTTACTCTACTCTAGAGTCATTCTAAGTTTCTCTTTGAGTCCTAGCTTGCTTCTATGTGCTTTTCATTGCTTTAATTGTTGAGTAATCCTTGAAAAATTGTCTTGTTAAAACTCCATTGGTTTAGTTTTCATTTCATTTTTTTTTGTCTTTGGTTATTGCTTGTCTCTTTGTTTCCTTGTTTGTGGGTTGCCATAAAGGGAATTGGAAGGAGGATTGGTGTCATCCCTTGAAGAATTTGAGTCAAGAAGAAAGGGGCCAACCACCTTAAGAGCTATTGGACTAAGAAGCACTCCAAATTGAGTGAATCACCAAAGAGAGAACAACCACCAAAATTGAGGACCGTTTTGTAATTTTGTAATTGACAATTTACTTACCTTCATTGCTTTCAAGTTTTGTAACAAAAAGGCCTTTCATTGGAAGTGTGTTGGGAGCCTCCAATAGGTTACCAAACTTCCATTTGTGTAACAATTTTTGGCAATTTTTCCTTAGGATAGTGAGTGTTTTGTTGGGAACCTTGAATGTGGTCATCCAAACCGCCTAGATAGCTTTCCTTTTACCAATTAGTTTTTTACCTTATCTTTCACACCTCTTTTAGTGTTTATTTTGGCTAGTTTCAACCATAGTTTCTTTTACCTTTTGTTTTCAAACCTCCAACAAGAAAGAACCACAACTTAGAAACCAACATGAGTCATCATTCATCTAGTGTTAATGGCGAGGGTACTAGTCATAAAGACCCTTTATCTAGAATCTTAGATGAGTTGAGTTCCCTCAAGTTATGGAAAGAAAAACAAGAGAGAAAAGAAAAAGGAAAAAAAAGAGTGGAAGAAATAAGTCAAGATGAAAGAAAGAAAGTAAGAGAGGAAGAAAGAAGAAAAATAATGAAAGAAATGAAAAGAGAAAAACATGCCTCCTATAGTAGTCATAACTCTTGCAAAAGCCTAAGTGAAGAACTTCGTGACTATTACGAAGGAAGGCATAGGTCACATCTTAGACCTCACTCCCATAGAAGAGAAAAGGAAAGAAAGCCTCAAGAGGCTAACATTAAACTCTCATACTTCCATGGGAAGGACAATGTAGAGGCTAACTTAGATTGGGAAATAAGGGTAGAGCAACAACTTAAAAAGAAGTCTACTTCAAAATCTTATGGCTCTCACTCTTATCCAAAGAAAGACCAAGGTCAAGGCATCTTAGGGGTGACAACTTCTAAGCCCAAAGATGATAAGGGGAAGACAATAGAAAAGCAAGCCCCTAAGGCTAGTATGCAAGAGAAAACTAGCTCTATAAAGTGCTTTAAATGTCTTCGAAGAGGACACATTACTTCTCAATGCCCCACCACAAAAACCATGATTATGAGGGGCCAAGACATTTATAGTAGCCAAGATGAGGCTACTACTTCACCTTCCTCTAGTGAAAGTGAAAAAGCAAAAGGGGAAGAATCTAGTGAAGAAATCTACCCCCAAGAAGAAGGACAACCATTAGTGGTTAAAGAGAAGTGTAAGGAGGTAAGTGTCTCTTCCAAGAGTTTAGCTAAGAAGGAAACTTATTTTACAATAAAGACAAACATTAAAGAAACTTTCCCTCTTAGACAACCTCCATATTTTCTCTTTTGTAAAAAGGCACTTGCTAGCATTGCCACACCTCTTGGGCTTGAGTTTATTCCTCAAGTAAAGAAGTTGTTGGATGAGGGTTTGGTTCGCAAGAGCTTAAATCCTTGTGCTTTGTTGGTGCCCAAAATAGGTATTATTAGGCACCAAGTCCCTAAAATAGGTGGTATGATGAATGTTTTGAGTGGTGCAACCCTCTTTTGTAAAATCACTCGTACACCTAACATCTTCATGGTGTGTGTACATAGGGACCCATTAGGTGGGTTTGTTCTTATTTTTAGTTTCAATACAAACTTAGGTACTCTTATGGGACACCTTAGGTTTGTCGTACTTTTTTGTAGGAATAATCAACACCAAAATACAGAAAAAGGTACATTTTCTTGCATTAATTTTCTTATTTTTTTAAATAGTGATCAAGGGGTTCCCACGGACCCTAAGAGAATAAAGGTAATTCCTGAGTGGCCCACTCCACCAAGTATAAGAAAAATTTGGGGCTTCCATGACTTAACAAACTTTTACAAAAGATTTGTCCCATATTTTTCTATACTTGTAGCACCACTCATTGACTTGGTGAGGAACCATGTTCCTTCATGGGAAGATGCCCAGGAAATGGGTTTTCAGACCTTACCTTACTTCAACATACCAAACACCACTAATACATATATTTTTGTTTTTTTTACAGGTGTCGAGGGAAGGAGCCCAGAGTATGAAGAACCTCGGGATTTGAGGTCAAATCCTTTCCAAGGTGGAGGGAATGATGCAATCCTCCCTTGTAAGGGCATTGGATAGAAGACTCCAAGTAAATTGGGCCAGAGATCCAAGGGAAGGCCTTAGGGTTCTCATGAGCCTTAGGGTAGATTTCGGGCCCATGGGCTAAGTATGAGCCCGCTTATCTATATAAATATTAGAATAGGTTTTTCCTTCTTTTGGGCCTTGTATTTTGGCCATTCTTGTAGTATAGGGTTTTAGCCTTGTATTTGAGGGCATTTTGGGTAGTCTTTGTAGTAGGGACTTTTTTTTGTAATTTCATGTATTTTGTCAAAGAGGTGAGCTTAGTTTTTAGATGGGTGTGTGTAGCTAAGCTCTAGCTTCTCAAGGAAGCTTCTCAAGGAGGTGAGCTTAGTTTTTAGATTGGTGTGTGTAGCTAAGCTCTAGCTTCTCAAGGAAGTTTTCTCAAAGAAGCTTCTCAAGGAAGTTTTCTTAAGAAAGCTTCTCAAGGAAGCTACCTAGTCTATAAATAGAAGCATGTGTAACACTTGTTGTAACTTTGATGAATGAGAGTCTTGTGAGACACAACTCAAAGTTCAAATTCTCTCCCTTTTTCTTCCTTCAATTTCGTGCTCCCCCCCTCTCTCTTTCTCTCCCTCTTTCTTTTTCTCCATTGAAGCATCCTCTCCAAGCTTCTTATCAAAGGCTCATCTTGGTGGTGAAGCTCCTTCTTCCATGGCTTATTCCCTAGTGGATGGCGCCACCTCTTACCTCTTCTCCTTTGTCTTCCGCTGCATCTCCATGGTGGAAAATCACCATTAAAGGACCTCATTGAAGCTCAAAGATCCAGCCTCCATAGAAGCTCCACAAGCAAGCTTCCATCAGTCAATGCCAAGAATATTCCTTTCCCTAGTCACCTCTTCACTTGGTCGAAAAGCAAAGGAACCAACCCCATATGAAGTGGAAGAAAAATTGCATCCTGCCATCGAAACTCAAGCATGGATAGACATCTTCCCCCATGGATCTCTTTCTAATACTATTTCTTACAGGTCAGACCACTTGCCCATCATTTTGCGATTTTTTCAAAGGATCCATTTTGTTAATAAAAAATATTATTTCATTTTGAGAATTTCTAGCTTGAGGAAGATGAGCTAAGATAGTAGTGCAGACTAACATCCAAAAATCTATATCCCCACAAATTTGGTCAAAACTCCATTGTTGCGCAAATGAGCTGAGCTCTTGGGTAACACACATCAGAACTTGCATCAGGAATGAAATCCTAGAAGTGAAATAGGAGATAAATGCATTGAGGGCTAACACAGACTCAACCACATGTGCTCATTTCCTAGACTTGCATACTCAACCTCGACTAGAAAACAAAATGAAATATCAAAGGTCAAACTAGAAGGGGGGTTGAATAGTGTGTTAGCAAATATGATAATTTTTTTTGCAAAGGAAAGCTTTTCAAAAACAAATATGTAAAAACACAAATTCTGACTGTGCCGTCCAATGAGTGTAAAACAATTTTAGTGAAAACGAATGATTGTCATCCAATGCAAGATAAAACATAGTTTCACAAAGGTTTTTCAAATAACACTTGTGTGATCAAATGTGTCAAGTAAGCTTAAAAGAATACTAATCAATTAGCTCAAGAGAGAAGTATAAACACTTGATTTATATTGGTTCACTCAAATAGAGTTACGCCAAGTTCTCCTGTACACACTTGTAAAGGGTTCCACTAATCAAAATTGATTGCAAACAACTATTCTATCCTAACACTCTAGGCTACAATAGTATTCTCTAGGCCATTACTGACACACCTTTAGACTCCCTCTGAATCTAGGACACCAAGTATTGTTTAACACTAAGTTACTGATGGTTTTTCACAAAAAAACGTTTGAATGAATTAAATCACTCAATAGAGTGGATAAACAATTAAGCTCGAACACAAAGAATAACTTAGCTAAGCAAAGGATGGTTAATTAAGTGCAGACTCTATTGTCCAATGACTTGACAAATTTCACTTCAAATACGTTTGCTTGTTTTTTCTTAGAATGTTTTGTTGTTGAATATAAGAGCTTGAGTAACCTTTTAGAGACTTCACAAAAGTATTTGTTATGAGATTAGTGCTGGTCTTTGATATGATTGTTGTCTCATAGCTAGAGGCAGTGCAACGCGTCACACTTTGGTTGGAGAGAGAAAGAATAAAAGCACAAACAATTGCATGTGGTTCTTCTCCTTAGTGAAAATGATCTTTGAGGAATATTATCTTCAATTCTTCTATTCCCTTCTATTTTGTCCTTTCATGCTTGAAATTTAGATGTTAGCAATTCAAAATAAGAAAGGCAAAAATGAAATCACGAAAGATAAGTTTATGCACTTCCCTTTTTGGCTAACATGGATTTCAGTACAATGTTGGACGTCGCTTATACTTAGTATAAAATAATACGTGTAAGTGATTGAGTCCATTGGACACGAAGAAAACAACATAGTGTATGAACACTGTTTTTCACAAAGAATGGACACCAATTAACTAATAGCGCGTCGGACATTGATATAGATCTTTAATAAAAATAAGTTCCACTTCTCATTGGATGCGTACTAATAAGAGCTTGTAGGATATAAAGTAATACCAAGTGTGCTCATATGTGGTAAGTCTTGTTCACTTAAGAATCATCCATTAGTTCATCAATAATTTATATCTTGTAATCATCAAAATCAAGGTTGGATCGCCTAGTGATGGACCGTCCAGTCTCAACATGGAAAAACACTATCTCCAAGTGTTGCATCAAAGCTTGAAACCCTTAGTTTTAGTTTTGGTTTGATAATTTTGTAATGCCAAACATGTTTTATAGATATGACAATTGTATTGAATGTTTTTCGATTAGGCATGAGTGTGATATAGTCTAAGTCTTTTTCATGCTTAGTGTTGATCAAATATGAAGTAAATGAAGTATTCTAATTCTCTAAGTTTCCCAAGTAAAAGCAATTGGACTTACTTCTACTTGAAATTTGGCTAGAAGCATCGAATTAACCGATTTCCTTACTTGGTAATTGAGTGCCCAAGCCAGTTTCAAAAGAAGGAAGGATTTGTAGCTTAGGATAATCGATTGACTCATTTGATAATCGATTGCCCAACTCCTAGAAACAAAGAAAAGCTTTGTGTGATTCTATAATCGATTACCATATGTGGCAATCGATTACCGAGAAAGCACAAAAGAAATAAAGATACTTAGACAGAAAAAAATTAAATGATTACTCCATTTGATAATTGATTGCCCAGTTTATGGAAATGCAGAACAAAGGGTATTTTGACGAATTAATCGATTTCCTAATTTTATAATCAATTAGATCTATTTTATTTGTAAAAAAATTATAAATACTTGTTGCAACCTACCTCACGACGGGATGACAAAAGAAAATAAAGAATAAGCATGTTTGTCTCCTAAGGAGAAAATGAGTGGAGTCGTCACCAACATTTATTTAAGGAAAAATATTAGAAAAACCAAAAAGAGGTTTGCGAATTTTGAAAAGAAGGGTTCGAGAGTTGTTTATGTATAGGGAATGTATTAGCACCCCATGCGCCCGTCACAAGGGATGACAACCTTCAATTGAGCGTGCAAAACGTGACTTCAAAATTATGTATTTCCCCTTATTATTATTATTATCATTATTATTATTATTATTATTATTATTATTATTATTATTATTATTATTTTAGAGTCGACAAGGGTGTTGCCCTTGCTCCTATGTATCCCCAGGTGTGATGAGAAAATCAGACCTACGTAGTTCTTTAAGTCTAAATGTTTGTGTGTTAAGTTGATTTTATATTTTTGAAAGATTTATTTTAATTCGCAAACAAAGGGTCGTTAAGGCGTTGGACCTTGAAAGGACATTTTAAATTTTGAAAAGCGAAGAGAATCGTTAAGGCGTTGGACCTTGAAACGATCTTAAGTGATATTTGATGAAAAAAAGTTGGGTTGTGAATTGATTTTTTTCATTTTTGTTGTGTTTAATACCTTCCAGTCTCACTAAAAAACCAATTTTCGTGACATTAGTGATCGACTAGAATTAAGCCTTATGAATAAATTGAAATTACCAACGATAAGTGGAGAAGATAAATGTACACATAATATCATAAAGGACCCATAAGGGTACATAGATTACATGAAAATCTTAAGAAAAGCTAACCGACTGTTGCACAGGGTACAAGGCTAGCAAGAGAAACGATGTAGGGAATGATCCACGGTTCGATTTGGCGGTGCCTCGACTTTGCTTTTTCTTCTTCTCTTTCTCCTTGTGTTTTTCCTTCTGTTCCTTCAATTGCCAGCCCCTAAACCCTTCCCACTGCATGGCTATTTATAGAAAAAGCCATTTGGTGCAGGGGAAGCTTGCCCAGGCGAGCTGGAGCTTGCCCAGGCGAGCCAGTTACTTATGGCTGAAGGAATTAGCTCGCTCAAGCGAGCTGGAGCTTGCCCAAGCGAGCTGGAGCTTGCCCAAGCGAGCTGGTTGCTTAGGCCTAAAGGCATTTCATGGCTCAGGCGAGTCAAATGCTAGCCTGGGCGAGCTTGGGTCTAGAGAAGTCCACAAAATGACCCTTTTGCCCTCTTTCCCTTGTATCTTTTTGTTTTCTTGATCAAAACCTGGAGTGTTCCCTAGCTTTGCATTGTAACCGGTGCCAAACATCGTAATTCGGTTGGCAATGATCAAAACATCATAGGTGAATGATAAAACATCATATCCGAATGAAATTAGGGTTTGACAATACTCATGTGCATTTTCTTTATTAGAGACTCTTGATCTGCTCAGTCTTGGAGAAAAATATTTCAAGAGAGTCTTCTAAAAGGATTGCACTGCATTTAGTCTAAAGATTGAAGTTGATCTAAGAATCATTCATTCTACCATCATGAATTGATCATCTTATGAGGAGAACTTGAAGATATTGAAGATTTACATATTTGGGTGTATTCAATCCTTTATCTTACAATCTTTTAGGTTGTGATTCTTGGTTAGGGTTACCAAGAGGTTCAAAGAATTGATAGAGTTTCAATTTTGAGTCTCTCTCTTGTAGGTTTCAAGGGAAAGATTAGAGTTTTTCTAGGATATTGTGTATGCATAATGTTTGTACTTCATTGTCTAAATAGTGAAAGTTCTAAGAGGTCTTAGAATAATTGGATGTAGGTCCTGCATGGACTGAACCAGTATAAACTCTTGTGTGATTCTCTTTTTCTCTATACTCTTAGTCTTGAATTCATTTTGGTATTGGAATTGATCTGAAAGGGCCATAAAAACTTTGTTTTTACATATGTTATAATCATTGAAAGTTTTTTTTGATTATGTTGATTTTTTTTATTTGATCTTTTGAGAGAGCTTTGATTAATTGAAATGGGTTGTTTAATTAATTTGATTAAAGAACCAATTGGTAAAGATTTCAAAAGAATCTATTCAATCCTGCCCTTCTAGATTCCTGGCTGATCCAACATCAAGCTGGTTGGTGATGACAAAATCACAGTGGAATACCAGAATGACATCTCGAATATTACTAAGTCATATTTTGACAATCTCTTTTCGAGCTAGGGTGGAGATATTGATCCCATTATCCCTCATGTACCATAAAGGGTCAATGATGTAGATAACGTTGTCCTCTTGGTGCCATTTCAGAAAGATGAACTCAAAAGAGGTTTCTTTCAATTGCATAGTTGACCATTGAAGTTTATATTTTTATTAAGCAAAACAAAATATAAACTTTAGCAAAATGCTACGAGAGTAAGTATTTTGATATTTTTTTATTAGAACAAATTACCCTCACGTCCCTTGTATTTAAGAATTTTTACACTCACACCCACTCATTCTTGTACCATTACAAAAACCTCTCTCATTGTTACAAACTTGTTGCACAGAGACCCCCTCACCATCTGTTCCATTAACTCTAGGTCGTCATGTGTCATGCATATGCGTTTTAATGAATTTTTTTTGTCCAAAATGTCCTTATCTTCTTCGTGGGCACTATTTGATGTTCTTGCTTTCAACAATAAGTTCAAGAACACCAAGAACATTTCAAGACAACTTCAAAGACATAGCTTTAATGCACATAAAAACAACCCAGATCCAAACAAAGCTTTGAATGGAAAAATGCAATCTTTAGTACATTTATAAACCAAAATGCACTTGAAAATCCCACATTGTATCATTAGAACTTGAAGAAGCCCACACCATATTCACATCTTGAAGAATCCAAATTCCCTTTTCCACTCCTTTACTTCACTGACCTATAATTCTCATCCTTAAAACCCTACACCATATCATCTACAATTGAAGAAACCAAGTAAGCATTCCAATATTGACCAATTTTCAATTTCTCAGAAAATTCCTCA